>NC_091230.1:8557227-8609727 GCF_040958095.1 Procambarus clarkii | reverse complement strand
GATAGCCGAGGCTATTTGAACCACTCCCCCGCCGGCACTCGGATGGTAATCTTGGGCATAGCATTTTATCAAATCACCTCATTCTTTGGGGCAACACGTGAGGAACACAAATGCAAACAAGCCTGAATGGTCCCCAGGACTATATGTGACTGAAAACTCACACCCCAGAAGTGACTCGAACCCATACTGCCAGGAGCAACGCAACTGGTATGTACAGGTATGTATTTGCATTTGTGTTCCTCACGTGTTGCCCCAAAGAATGAGGTGATTTGATAAAATGCTATGCCCAAGATTACCATCCGAGTGCCGGCGGGGGAGTGGTTCAAATAGCCTCGGCTATCACTTCCTTATCGAGGTTCAAATAGCCTCGGCTATCACTTAGCCACACTTTTCAAGTGTGGCTAAGGTATGTCTAATTTGGGGGTGCTCTCGTCTCTGTATACTCTGTCCAGTATCATTCCTATGGTTGTGTCGAATGGGACGTTGGTAAATAGGGATTCAACGTCCAGGGAAGCGATGATTCCATCGGGCTGGGTAGATTTGATCAATTCTAGGAAATCTGCTGATGATTGTAGACTAAACTTACTTGGAGTGTATGGAGTTAGGAGTTCATTGAGTTTCTTTGCCAGGTGATAAGTTGAGGTTGGTATTTGGCTGATTATAGGGCGTAGTGGGTTACCTAGTTTATGCGTCTTAACATTGCCGTAGGCATATCCTAAGCCATAGTCGCCTTGAAGTTTATTGAAATGCACACTACCTTTCTTTGCGTTGATTGCTGTAATTGTTTTGTTTACTTTCCGCTTAAGGTCTTCTACGGGGTTCCTCGTGATTCGTTCAAATTTGGAGTCGTCACTAAGGATGTCGCTAATTTTGTTTATGTATTCATGGGTAGGAATCAATACATATGCTGCTGTTTTGTCGGCTTTTCTTATTGTTACGTCTTTCAGATTTTTTAGTTGTTTCGCTGCTTCTTTGAGTCGTGGGGTTAAGATTGTAGATGAATATGTTCCTCGTTTTTTCCCTGCTTCTGCAAGTAATACCCATTTCAATACCCATTGTTTCGTGTTCTGTCTTGTGTTGATGAAATTAATACCCTATTAATGCCACCTCTTGTTCTGTCTTGTGTTGATGAAATTAATACCCTATTAATGCCACCTCACCCCATCCACCTCACTCAAATGTAGATATAAACAAAATCGGAGATGCGTAAGTTCTATTCAGTTGTGTATTTGTAATACACAACTGAATAGAACTTACACATCTCCGATTTTGTTTATATCTTCATTTGAGTGAGGTGGATGGGGTGAGGTGGTAATTAATAAGGTATTAATTTCATCACCACAAGCCAGAACATGAAACAATGGGTATTGAATAGAAGTGATTGTAGAAAGCCTATTGGTCCATATTTTTTGATGCTTCTAAATTGGAGCGGAGTCTTGAGGTGGGTAGAATATAGTTGTGCATTAATTGGCTGTTGATTGCTGGTGTTGACTTCTTGATGTGTAATGCCTCGCAAACGTCAAGCCGCCTGCTATCGCTGTATCTATCGATGATTTCTGTGTTGTTTACTAGGATTTCTCTGGCGATGGTTTGGTTGTGGGAAGAGATTATATGTTCCTTAATGGAGCCCTGTTGCTTATGCATCGTTAAACGCCTAGAAAGAGATGTTGTTGTCTTGCCTATATACTGGGTTTTTTGGAGCTTACAGTCCCCAAGAGGGCATTTGAAGGCATAGACGACGTTAGTCTCTTTTAAAGTGTTCTGTTTTGTGTCTGGAGAGTTTCTCATGAGTAGGCTGGCCGTTTTTCTGGTTTTATAGTAAATCGTCAGTTGTATCCTCTGATTTTTGTCTGTAGGGATAACGTTTCTATTAACAATATCTTTCAGGACCCTTTCCTCCGTTTTATGAGCTGTGGAAAAGAAGTTCCTGTAAAATAGTCTAATAGGGGGTATAGGTGTTGTGTTGGTTGTCTCTTCAGAGGTTGCATGGCGTTTCACTTTCCTTCTTATGATGTCTTCGACGAAACCATTGTTGACTAGGACCTGCTTTACCCTACAGAGTTCTTCGTCGACTTGCTTCCATTCTGAGCTGTGGCTGAGAGCACGGTCGACATATGCGTTAACAACACTCCTCTTGTACCTATCTGGGCAGTCGCTTTTGGCATTTAGGCACATTCCTATGTTCGTTTCCTTAGTTTGGCCTAAATGCCAAAAGCGACTGCCCAGATAGGTACAAGAGAAGTGTTGTTAACGCATATGTCGACCGTGCTCTCAGCCACAGCCCATTTCATTATGTATAAGGTCAATTTTATTTAATTGGAGTTAAAATTAACGTAGATATATGACCGAACCTAACCAACCCTACCTAACCTAACCTAACCTATCTTTATAGGTTAGGTTAGGTTAGGTAGCTGAAAAAGTTGTTTTAAGATTCGCTACCTGGAACCAAAAATTCTAGGTCGCACGGACTATGGTGAGCCCGTAGTGGACTGATCGGCTGACCCTTGCACACACATCGCTAATGGTCAGTGACGTCACCCGGTCGTCATCTTCCCTGTATAAGCCCATTTTCTGTTGTATTTATTCCCAACCCATACTTATCTAGAAGTTATATATTTATAGTGTCTTGCCAAGGATAGTTTATTGAGTATAAAAATGGATGAAATCCACTATCTCTTGTTCGTATGAAACAAGTGGGAGCTGCGCAGAGTATGAATTACCATGTATCTTAGAGTTCACCCCTGTTACCAAACAAGTATTTACCCAGTTCTTTTTCCTAAATTTGAAACTTATCAAATTTATACCCAATGTTTCGTGTTCTGTATTGTGTTCTGTGTCTATGCTTAATGCACAACTTGCCTAAACACGCAAGAGAAGTTATAAAACCTTAGAACACTTTCCCACCAGGAGATTCGAACCCTAGCCAGCACAGAAGCCTTACAGCAACTGGCATAACTGGTACGCCTTTAACCCACTGCACTTCAGCTCAGACCTTTAAAAGATATGGTAATTTCGGAGTATTTAAATTATCCAAAGACTACCACCTCCCAAGGGCAACAAGAGCATAGTGAGGGGCAACTCACGTTCTTTCATCAAATTCCTGTTAATATGGGAGAACTCTGTGTCTATGCTTAATGCACAACTAGCCTAAACTCGCAAGAGAAGTTATACAACATTTGAAAACTTTCCCACCAGGAAATTCAAACTCTAGCCAGCACAGAAGCCTTACAGCAACTGGCATAACTGGTATGCCTTTAACCCACTGCACCACATCTCAGACCCTTAAAGGAGATGGTAATTTTGGAGTATATATATCCCCCAAAGATGACCACCTCCCAAGGGCAAGGGGAGCATAGTGAGGGTGTAACACGGGGTAGAGTTCCTCTCTACTTATCTACCTTCTACTCCCCCTCTACCCGTATTCTTACTTTTTATTCTCTACCAAGGGACTCCAAAACTTTTACCAAAGCCAACTCCACGCCACGTGGTCCTAAGACGATTGACCGACTTAGGATTCTACACCCAGTATGACGTGACCTAGGCTTTGAGCAAAACCCTAGAGTCGCCTCTACGCTGCCACCACCAGACCAGTAACACAGAGCAATGATCGAGGTCTGGATCGATCACGCTAGTTAATCAACCTTGGGGCTTGATCCCCACTATAACCGATGACCGTGGAAACTTTGGAGTGTGAAATTAATTACACGGGAATGATTCGATGTTAGAATCGATGTTAGAATCGGCGCCCAATCCAACTCTGCCTCGTGTGGACCACGTGACCAGGACAAGTATACACATAAAACACATGGAAATAATAAAAATGCAATTTATTACCTAATTAATTTATTAAAAGAAAAACTAAAACAAAATCTAAATATGTTCACTCCCTGTCACTTTAACACTCCCTACTTGACCTGAATGCAATGAGACTATCTCTATACATAACCATAGCAACTATACCTCTATGTTTTACCAGCTAAAGATGTTGGGCTGGTCTCGGGGAGAGGTAAGATGTTTTACCTCTCCCAGCTGCTCTGGAGACCACACTGATCTATCCCTCGTCTGGTCTAGCCCAGACTAGAGCATTGTAACCTTCCGCCTCGCTTACCCCAGTTACTTAGCAAGGTTTAAGTTATAACAATTAACCTCTGTTTGTACTGAATAGATCCAGACTGGTTGAATTATTTTACTGAAATTAAATTACACAAGCATCTAACGGCAGAGCTGTTCCCGATCACAAAAATGGTTATTAAAACTTTGAGAAATAGTAGACCTGTCAACCCTGATGACCTATGACCGCCGGTCACTCCGCCTTACAAGTTAGATCTGATTCGTGACGTCACTGATGGTGACTTAAACTCAATAATTAGAATACTCTTGATATTGTACCCAGTACTATTATACAATACAATTTTAATACAAAATGAATAAAGGCTAATTTCTCTAAATTACTGAATACTATAGGATGGTTCATTATATGCAGCTATGAACAAAGCGTCGGTTATTTATACCGCGAATCCCCCTGGGGTCAGGTTCCCGGGTCACCATGCGGGCTCAGCTTCCCATTCTCTTTTGTCGATAAACCACTCTGGATAATTCTTACAACAGCCTAGTTTGTTACAAGGGGCTACTCACGCTCATTCATCAAATTCCTGTTAATATGGGAGAACTCTGTGTCTATGCCAAATGCACAACTTGCCTAAACACACTAGAGAATATACACAACTTTAGAACACTTTCCCACTAGGAGATTCGAACCCTAGCCAGTACAGAAGCCTTACAGCAACTGGCATAACTGGTACGCCTTTAACCCACTGCACCAGAGCTCAGACCCTTAAAGAGTTGGTAATTACGGAGTATTTTAATCCCCCAAAGATCACCACCTCCCAAGGGCAACTAGAGCATAGTGAGGGGCTACTCACATTCTTTCATCAAATTCCTGTTATTATGAGAGACCTCTGTGTCTATGCTTAATGCACAACTTGCTTAAACACGCAAAAGAAGTTATACAACCTTTGAACACTTTCCCATCAGGAGATTCAAACCCTAGCCAGCACAGAAGCCTTACAGCAACTGGCATAACTGGTACGCCTTTAACGCACTGCACCACAGCTCAGACCCTTAAAGAGATGGTAATTTCGGAGTATTTAAATCCCCCCAAAGACCACCACCTCCCATGGGTAACTAGAGAATAGTGAGGGGCTACTCACGTTCTTTCATCAAATTCCTGTTAAAATGAGTGAACTCTGTGTCTTTGCTTAATGCACAACTTGCCTAAACATGCAAGAGAAGTTATGCAACCTTAGAAAACTTTCCCACCAGGAGATTCGAACCCTAGCCATCTCAGAAGCCTTTCAGCAACTGGCATAACTGGTACGCCTTTAACCCACTGCACCACAGCTCAGACCCTTAAAGAAGATGGTAATATCAGAGAATTTAAATCCCCCAAAGATCACCACCTCCCAAGGGCAACTAGAGCATAGTGAGGGGCTACTCTCGTTCTTTCATCAAATTTCTGTTAATATGGAAGAACTCTGTGTCTATGTTTAATGCACAACTTGCCTAAACACGCAAGAGAAGTTAAACAACCTTAGATCACTTTCCCACCAGGAGATTCGAACCCTAGCCAGCACAGAAGCCTTACAGCAACTGGCATAACTGTTATGCCTACAACTCTCTGCACCACAGCTCAGACCCTTAAAAGAGATGGTCATTTCGGAGTATTTAAATCCCCCAAAGATCACCACCTCCCAAGGGCAACTAGAGCATAGTGAGGGGCTACTCACGTTCTTTCCTCAAATTCCTGTTAATATGGGAGAACTCTGTGTCTATGCTTAATGCACAACTTGCCTAAACACGCAAGAGAAGTTATACAACCTTCGAACACTTTCCCACCAGGTGATTCGAACCCTAGCCAGCACAGAAGCCTTACAAAAACTGGCATAACTGGTACGCCTTTAACCCACTGCACCACAGCTCAGACCCTTAAAAGAGATGGTAATTTTGGGGTATTTAAATCCCCCAAAGATCACCACTTCCCAAGGGCAACTAGAGCATAGTGAAGAGCTACTCACGTTCTTTCATCAAATTCCTGTTTATATGGGAGAAGTCTGTGTCTATGCTTAATGCACAACTTGCCTAAACACGCAAGAGAAGTTATAGAAACCTTTGAACAATTTCCTATCAGGAGATTCGAACCCTAGCCAGCACAGAAGCCTTACAGCAACTGGCATAATTGGTACGCCTTTAACCCACTGCACCACATCTCAGACCCTTAAAGGAGATGGTAATTTTGGAGTATATATATCCCCCAAAGATGACCACCTCCCAAGGGCAAGGGGAGCATAGTGAGGGTGTAACACGGGGTAGAGTTCCTCTCTACTTATCTACCTTCTACTCCCCCTCTACCCGTATTCTTACTTTTTATTCTCTACCAAGGGACTCCAAAACTTTTACCAAAGCCAACTCCACGCCACGTGGTCCTAAGACGATTGACCGACTTAGGATTCTACACCCAGTATGACGTGACCTAGGCTTTGAGCAAAACCCTAGAGTCGCCTCTACGCTGCCACCACCAGACCAGTAACACAGAGCAATGATCGAGGTCTGGATCGATCACGCTAGTTAATCAACCTTGGGGCTTGATCCCCACTATAACCGATGACCGTGGAAACTTTGGAGTGTGAAATTAATTACACGGGAATGATTCGATGTTAGAATCGATGTTAGAATCGGCGCCCAATCCAACTCTGCCTCGTGTGGACCACGTGACCAGGACAAGTATACACATAAAACACATGGAAATAATAAAAATGCAATTTATTACCTAATTAATTTATTAAAAGAAAAACTAAAACAAAATCTAAATATGTTCACTCCCTGTCACTTTAACACTCCCTACTTGACCTGAATGCAATGAGACTATCTCTATACATAACCATAGCAACTATACCTCTATGTTTTACCAGCTAAAGATGTTGGGCTGGTCTCGGGGAGAGGTAAGATGTTTGACCTCTCCCAGCTGCTCTGGAGACCACACTGATCTATCCCTCGTCTGGTCTAGCCCAGACTAGAGCATTGTAACCTTCCGCCTCGCTTACCCCAGTTACTTAGCAAGGTTTAAGTTATAACAATTAACCTCTGTTTGTACTGAATAGATCCAGACTGGTTGAATTATTTTACTGAAATTAAATTACACAAGCATCTAACGGCAGAGCTGTTCCCGATCACAAAAATGGTTATTAAAACTTTGAGAAATAGTAGACCTGTCAACCCTGATGACCTATGACCGCCGGTCACTCCGCCTTACAAGTTAGATCTGATTCGTGACGTCACTGATGGTGACTTAAACTCAATAATTAGAATACTCTTGATATTGTACCCAGTACTATTATACAATACAATTTTAATACAAAATGAATAAAGGCTAATTTCTCTAAATTACTGAATACTATAGGATGGTTCATTATATGCAGCTATGAACAAAGCGTCGGTTATTTATACCGCGAATCCCCCTGGGGTCAGGTTCCCGGGTCACCATGCGGGCTCAGCTTCCCATTCTCTTTTGTCGATAAACCACTCTGGATAATTCTTACAACAGCCTAGTTTGTTACAAGGGGCTACTCACGTTCATTCATCAAATTCCTGTTAATATGGGAGAACTCTGTGTCTATGCCAAATGCACAACTTGCCTAAACACACTAGAGAATATACACAACTTTAGAAAACTTTCCCACTAGGAGATTCGAACCCTAGCCAGTACAGAAGCCTTACAGCAACTGGCATAACTGGTACGCCTTTAACCCACTGCACCAGAGCTCAGACCCTTAAAGAGTTGGTAATTACGGAGTATTTTAATCCCCCAAAGATCACCACCTCCCAAGGGCAACTAGAGCATAGTGAGGGGCTACTCACATTCTTTCATCAAATTCCTGTTATTATGAGAGACCTCTGTGTCTATGCTTAATGCACAACTTGCTTAAACACGCAAAAGAAGTTATACAACCTTTGAACACTTTCCCATCAGGAGATTCAAACCCTAGCCAGCACAGAAGCCTTACAGCAACTGGCATAACTGGTACGCCTTTAACGCACTGCACCACAGCTCAGACCCTTAAAGAGATGGTAATTTCGGAGTATTTAAATCCCCCCAAAGACCACCACCTCCCATGGGTAACTAGAGAATAGTGAGGGGCTACTCACGTTCTTTCATCAAATTCCTGTTAAAATGAGTGAACTCTGTGTCTTTGCTTAATGCACAACTTGCCTAAACACGCAAGAGAAGTTATACAACCTTAGAAAACTTTCCCACCAGGAGATTCGAACCCTAGCCATCTCAGAAGCCTTTCAGCAACTGGCATAACTGGTACGCCTTTAACCCACTGCACCACAGCTCAGACCCTTAAAGAAGATGGTAATATCAGAGAATTTAAATCCCCCAAAGATCACCACCTCCCAAGGGCAACTAGAGCATAGTGAGGGGCTACTCTCGTTCTTTCATCAAATTTCTGTTAATATGGAAGAACTCTGTGTCTATGTTTAATGCACAACTTGCCTAAACACGCAAGAGAAGTTAAACAACCTTAGATCACTTTCCCACCAGGAGATTCGAACCCTAGCCAGCACAGAAGCCTTACAGCAACTGGCATAACTGTTACGCCTACAACTCTCTGCACCACAGCTCAGACCCTTAAAAGAGATGGTCATTTCGGAGTATTTAAATCCCCCAAAGATCACCACCTCCCAAGGGCAACTAGAGCATAGTGAGGGGCTACTCACGTTCTTTCCTCAAATTCCTGTTAATATGGGAGAACTCTGTGTCTATGCTTAATGCACAACTTGCCTTAACACGCAAGAGAAGTTATACAACCTTCGAACACTTTCCCACCAGGTGATTCGAACCCTAGCCAGCACAGAAGCCTTACAAAAACTGGCATAACTGGTACGCCTTTAACCCACTGCACCACAGCTCAGACCCTTAAAAGAGATGGTAATTTTGGGGTATTTAAATCCCCCAAAGATCACCACTTCCCAAGGGCAACTAGAGCATAGTGAAGAGCTACTCACGTTCTTTCATCAAATTCCTGTTTATATGGGAGAAGTCTGTGTCTATGCTTAATGCACAACTTGCCTAAACACTCAAGAGAAGTTATAGAAACCTTTGAACAATTTCCTATCAGGAGATTCGAACCCTAGCCAGCACAGAAGCCTTACAGCAACTGGCATAATTGGTACGCCTTTAACCCACTGCACCACAGCTCAGACCTTTAAAAGATTTGGTAATTTCGGAGTATTTAAATCCCCCAAAGACCACCACCTCCCAAGGGCAACTAGAGCATAGAGAGGGGCTACTCACGTTCTTTCATCAAATTCCTGTTAATATGGGAGAACTCTGTGTCTATGCTTAATGCACAACTAGCCAAAACTCGCAAGAGAAGTTATACAACATTTGAAAACTTTCCCACCAGGAGATTCGAACCCTAGCCAGCACAGAAGCCTTACAGCAACTGGCATAACTGGTACGCCTTTAACCCACTGCACCACATCTCAGACCCTTAAAGGAGATGGTAATTTTGGAGTATATAAATCCCCAAAGATGACCACCTCCCAAGGGCAAGTGGAGCATAGTGAGGGGCTACTCACGTTCTTTCATCAAATTCCTGTTAATATGAGAGAACGCTGTGTCTATGCTTAATGCACAACTTGCCTACACACGCAAGAGAAATTATACAACCTTCGAACACTTTGCCACCAGGAGATTCGAACCCTATCCAGCACATAAGCCTTACAGCGACTGGCATTACTGGTATGCCTTTAACCCACTGCGCCACAGCTCAGACACTGAAAAGTGATGATAATTTTAGAGTATTAAAATCCCCCAAAGATCACCACCTCCAATGGGCAACTAGAGCATAGTGAGGGGCCATTCACGTTCTTTCATGAAATTCCTGTTCATATGGGAGAACTCTGTATCTATGCTTCATGCACAACTTGCCTAAACACACAAGAGAAGTTATACAACCTTAGAACACTTTCCAACAAGGAGATTCGAACCCTAGCCAGCACAGAAGCCTTACAGCAACTGGCATAACTGGTACGCCTTTAACCCACTGCACCACAGCTCAGACCCTTAGAGAGATGGTAATTTCGGAGTATTTAAATCCCCCCAAAAAGACCATCACCGCCCATGGGCAACTAGAGAATAGTGAGGGGCTACTCACGTTCTTTCATCAAATTCCTGTTAAAATGAGTGAACTCTGTGTCTTTGCTTAATGCACAACTTGCCTAAACACGCAAGAGAAGTTATACAACCTTGAACACTTTCCCACCAAGAGATTCGAACCCTAGCCAGCACAGAAGCCTTACAGCAACTGGCATAACTGGTACGCCTTTAATCCACTGCACCACAGCTCAGACCCTTAAAAGAGATGGTAATTTTGGAGTATTTAAATCCCCCAAAGATCACCACCTCGCAAGGGCAACTAGAGCATAGTGAGGGGCAACTCACGTTCTTTCAAGAAATTCCTGTTAATAAGGGAAAACTCTGTGTCTATGCTTAATGCACAACTTGCCTAAACACACAAGAGAAGTTATACAACCTTAGAACACTTTCCCATCAGGAGATTCGAACCCTAGCCAACACAGACGACTTACAACAACTGGCATAACTGGAACCCCTTTGACCCACTGCACCACAGCTCAGACCCTTAAAAGATATGGTAATTTCAGAGTATTTATATCCTCCAAAGATCACCACCTCCCAAGGCCAACTAGAGAATAGTGAGGGGCTACTCACGTTCTTTCATCAAATTCTTGTTAATATGGGAGAACTTTGTGTCTATGCTTAAAGTACAACTTGCCTAAACACGCAGGAGAAGTTATACAACCTTAGAACACTTTCCCACCAGGAGATTCGAACCCTATCCAGCACAGAAGCCTTACAGCAACTGGTATACCTGGTACACCTTAAACCCACTGCACCACAGCTCAGACCCTTGAAAGAGATGGTAATTTCGGAGTATTTAAATCTCCCAAAGATCACCACCTCCCATGGGCAACTAGAGCATAGTGAGGGGCTACTCACGTTCTTTCATCAAATTCCTGTTAACATGGGAGAACTCTGTGTGTATGGTTAATGTACAACTTTTCCTAAACACACAAGAAAAGTTATACAACCTTCGAACACTTTCCAACCGGAAGATTCGAACCCTGGCCAGCACAGAAGCCTTACAACAACTGGCATACCTGGTATGCCTTTAACCCACTGCACCACAGCTCAGACCCTTAAAAGAGATGGTAATTTCAGAGTATTTAAATCCCCCAAAGATCTCCACCTTTCCACGGCAACTAGAGCATTGTGAGGGGCTACTCACGTTCTTTCATCAAATTCTTGTTAATATGGGAGAACTTTGTGTCTATGCTTAATGCACAACTTGCCTAAACACGCAGGAGAAGTTATACAACCTTACAACACTTTCCCACCTGGAGATTCAAACCCTATCCAGCACAGAAGCCTTACAGCAACTGGTATACCTAGTACGCCTTTAACCCACTGTACCACAGCTCAGACCCTTAAAAGAGACGGTAATTTCGGAGCATTTATATCTCGCAAAGATCACCACCTCCCATGGGCAACTAGAGCATAATGAAGGCCTACTCACGTTCTTTCATCAAATTCCGGTTAATATGAGAGAACTCTGTGTCTATGCTTAATGCTCAACTTGCCTAAACATGCAAGAGAAGTTATACAGCCTTAGAACACTTTCCCACCAGGAGATTCGAACCCTATCGAGCACAGAAGCCTTACAGCAACTGGTATACCTGGTACGCCTTTGTCCCACTGCACCACAGCTCAGACCCTTAAAAGATATGGTAATTTCATAGTATTTATATCCTCCAAAGATCACCACCTCCCAAGGCCAACTAGAGGATTGTGAGAGGCTACTCACGTTCTTTCATCAAATTCTTGTTAAAATGGGAGAACTTTGTGTCTATGCTTAATGCACAACATGCCTAAACACGCAGGAGAAGTTATACAACCTTAGAACACTTTCCCACCAGGAGATTCGAACCCTATCCAGCACAGAAGCCTTACAGCAACTGGGATACCTAGTACGCCTTTAACCCACTGTACCACACCTCAGACCCTTAAAACAGATGGTAATTTCGGAGCATTTAAATCTCGCAAAGATCACCACCTCCCATGGGCAACTAGAGCATAATGAAGGCCTACTCACGTTCTTTCATCAAATTCCTGTTAATGTGAGAGAACTCTGTGTCTATGCTTAAAGCAAAACTTGCCTAAACATGCAAGAGAAGTTATACAACCTTAGAACACTTTCCCACCAGGAGATTCGAACCCTATCCAGCACAGAAGCCTTACAGCAACTGGTATACCTGGTACGCCTTTGACCCACTGCAACACAGCTCAGACCATTAAAAGAGATGGTAATTTTGGAGTATTAAATCCCCCAAAGATCACCACTTCCCAAAGGCAACAAGTGCATAATGAGGGGCTACTCACGTTCTTTCATCAAATTCCTATTAATATGGGAGAAGTCTGAGTCTATGCTTAATGCACAACTTGCCTAAACATACAAGACTATTTATACAACCTTAGAACACTTTCCCACCAGGAGATTCGAACCCTAGCCAGCACAGAAACCTTACAGCAACTGGCATAACTGGTACGCCTTTAACCCACTGCGCCACAGCTCAGACCTTTAAAAGTGATGGTAATTTTGGAGAATTTAAATTCCCCAAAGATCACCACCTCCCATGGGCAACTAGATCATAGTGAGGGGCCACTGACATTCTTTCATCAAATTCCTGTTAATATGGGTGAACTCTGTGTCTATGCTTAATGCACAACTTGCCTAAACACGCAAGAGAAGTTATACAACCTTAGAACACTTTCCCACCAGGAGATTCGAACCCTAGCCAGCACAGAAGCCTTACAGCAACTGGTATAACTGGTACGCCTTTAACCCACTGCACCACAGCTCAGACCCTTAAGGAGATGGCAATTTCAGAGTATTTTAATCCACCAAAGATCACCACCTCCCATTGGCAACTAGAGCGTAATGAGGGGCTCCTCACATTCTTTCATCAAATTTCTGTTAATATGAGAGAACTCTGTGTCTGTGCTTAATGCACAACTTGCCTAAACACGCAAGAGAAGTTATACAACCTTAGAACACTTTCCCACCAGGAGATTCGAACCCTAGCCAGCACAGATGCCTTACAACAACTGGCATAACGGGTACGCCTTTAACCCACTGCACCAAAGCTCAGACCCTTAAAAGAGATGGTAATTTCGGAGTATTTAAATCCTCTAAAGATCACCACCTCCCATGGCTAACTAGAGCATAGTGAGGGGCTACTCATGTTCTTTCATGAAGTTCTTGTTAATATGGGAGAACTTTGAGCCTATGCTTAATGCACAACTTGCCTAAACACGCAGAACAAGTTATACAACCTTAGAACACTTTCCCACGAGGAGATTCGAACCCTATCCTGCACAGAAGCCTTACAGCAACTGGCATAACTGGTACACCTTTAACCCACTGCGCCACAGCTCAGACCCTTAAAAGTGATGGTAATATTGGAGTATATAATCCCCCATAGATCACCACCTCCCATGGGCAACTAGAGCATAGTGAGGGGCTACTCCCGTTCTTTCATCAAATTCCTGTTAATATGGGAGAATCTGTGTCTATGCTTAATGCACAACTTGCCTAAACACGCAAGAGAAGTTATACAACCTTAGAACACTTTTCAGCCAGGAGATTCGAACCCTAGCCAGCACAGAAGCCTTACAGCAACTGGCATAACTGGCACGCCTTTAACCCACTGCACCACAGCTCAGACACTTAAAAGAGATGGTAATTTTGGAGTATTTAAATCCCCCAAAGATCACCACCTTGCAAGGGCAACTAGAGCATAGTGAGGGGCTACTCATGTTCTTTCAAGAAATTCCTGTTAATATGGGAGAACTCTGTGTCTATGCTTAATACACAACTTGCCTAAACACGCAAGAGAAAATATACAACCTAGAACACTTTCCCACCAGGAGATTCGAACTCTATCCAGCACATAAGCCTTACAGCGACTGGCATTACTGGTATGCCTTTAACCCACTGCGCCACAGCTCAGACACTTAAAAGTGATGGTAATTTTAGAGTATTAAAATCCCCCAAAGATCACCACCTCCAATGGGCAACTAGAGCATAGTGAGGGGCAACTCACATTCTTTCATCAAATTCCTGTTATTATGAGAGAACTCTGTGTCTATGCTTAATGCACAACTTGCTTAAACACGCAAAAGAAGTTATACAAACTTTGAACACTTTCCCATCAGGAGATTCGAACCCTAGTCAGCACAGAAGCCTTACAGCAACTGGCATAACTGTTACGCCTTTAACCCACTGCACAACAGCTCAGACCCTTAAAAGAGATGGTAATTTTGGAGTATATAAATCCCCCAAAGATGAACTTCTCCCAAGGGCAAGTGGAGCATAGTATTGGGCTACTCACGTTCTTTCATCAAATTCCTGTTAATATGAGAGAACTCTGTGTCTATGCTTAATGCACAACTTGCCTAAACACGCAAGAGAAGTTATACAACCTTGAACACTTTCCTACCAAGAGATTCGAACCCTAGCCAGCACAGAAGCCTTACAGCAACTGGCATAACTGGCATACCTTTAATCCACTGCACCTCAGCTCAGACCCTTAAAAGAGATGGTAATTTTGGAGTATTTAAATCCCCCAAAGATCACCACCTCCCAAGGCCAACTAGAGAATAGTGAGAGGCTACTCACGTTCTTTCATTAAATTCTTGTTAATATGGGAGAACTTTGTGTCTATGCTTAATGCACAACTTGCCTAAACACGCAGGAGAAGTTATACAACCTTAGAACACTTTCCCACCCGGAGATATGAACCCTATCCAGCACAGAAGCCTTAGAGCAACTGGTATACCTGGTATACCTTTAACCCACTGCACCACAGCTCAGACCCTTAAAAGAGATGGTAATTTCGGAGTATTTAAATCTCCCAAAGATCACCACCTCCCATGGGCAACTAGAGCATTGTGAGGGGCTACTCACGTTCTTTCATCAAATTCCTGTTAACATGGGAGAACTCTGTGTGTATGCTTAATGCACAACTTTTCCTAAACACACAAGAAAAGTTTTACAACCTTCTAACACTTTCCAACCGGAAGATTCGAACCCTGGCCAGCACAGAAGCCTTACAACAACTGGCATACCTGGTATGCCTTTAACCCACTGCACCACAGCTCAGACCCTTAAAAGAGATGGTAATTTCAGAGTATTTAAATCCCCCAAAGATCTCCACCTTTCAACGGCAACTAGAGCATTGTGAGGGGCTACTCACGTTCTTTCATCAAATTCTTGTTAATATGGGAGAACTTTGTGTCTATGCTTAATGCACAACTTGCCTAAACACGCAGGAGAAGTTATACAACCTTACAACACTTTCCCACCTGGAGATTCAAACCCTATCCAGCACAGAAGCCTTACAGCAACTGGTATACCTAGTACGCCTTTAACCCACTGTACCACAGCTCAGACCCTTAAAAGAGATGGTAATTTCGGAGCATTTAAATCTCGCAAAGATCACCACCTCCCATGGGCAACTAGAGCATAATGAAGGCCTACTCACGTTCTTTCATCAAATTCCGGTTAATATGAGAGAACTCTGTGTCTATGCTTAAAGCTCAACTTGCCTAAACATGCAAAAGAAGTTATACAGCCTTAGAACACTTTCCCACCAGGAGATTCGAACCCTATCGAGCACAGAAGCCTTACAGCAACTGGTATACCTGGTACGCCTTTGTCCCACTGCACCACAGCTCAGACCCTTAAAAGATATGGTAATTTCGGAGTATTTATATCCTCCAAAGATCACCACCTCCCAAGGCCAACTAGAGGATTGTGAGAGGCTACTCACGTTCTTTCATCAAATTCTTGTTAAAATGGGAGAACTTTGTGTCTATGCTTAATGCACAACATGCCTAAACACGCAGGAGAAGTTATACAACCTTAGAACACTTTCCCACCAGGAGATTCGAACCCTATCCAGCACAGAAGCCTTACAGCAACTGGGATACCTAGTACGCCTTTAACCCACTGTACCACACCTCAGACCCTTAAAAGAGATGGTAATTTCGGAGCATTTAAATCTCGCAAAGATCACCACCTCCCATGGGCAACTAGAGCATAATGAAGGCCTACTCACGTTCTTTCATCAAATTCCTGTTAATATGAGAGAACTCTGTGTCTATGCTTAAAGCAAAACTTGCCTAAACATGCAAGAGAAGTTATACAACCTTAGAACACTTTCCCACCAGGAGATTCGAACCCTATCCAGCACAGAAGCCTTACAGCAACTGGTATACCTGGTACGCCTTTGACCCACTGCAACACAGCTCAGACCATTAAAAGAGATGGTAATTTTGGAGTATTAAATCCCCCAAAGATCACCACTTCCCAAAGGCAACAAGTGCATAATGAGGGGCTACTCACGTTCTTTCATCAAATTCCTATTAATATGGGAGAAGTCTGAGTCTATGCTTAATGCACAACTTGCCTAAACATACAAGACTATTTATACAACCTTAGAACACTTTCCCACCAGGAGATTCGAACCCTAGCCAGCACAGAAACCTTACAGCAACTGGCATAACTGGTACGCCTTTAACCCACTGCGCCACAGCTCAGACCTTTAAAAGTGATGGTAATTTTGGAGAATTTAAATTCCCCAAAGATCACCACCTCCCATGGGCAACTAGATCATAGTGAGGGGCCACTAACATTCTTTCATCAAATTCCTGTTAATATGGGTGAACTCTGTGTCTATGCTTAATGCACAACTTGCCTAAACACGCAAGAGAAGTTATACAACCTTAGAACACTTTCCCACCAGGAGATTCGAACCCTAGCCAGCACAGAAGCCTTACAGCAACTGGTATAACTGGTACGCCTTTAACCCACTGCACCACAGCTCAGACCCTTAAGGAGATGGTAATTTCAGAGTATTTTAATCCACCAAAGATCACCACCTCCCATTGGCAACTAGAGCGTAATGAGGGGCTCCTCACATTCTTTCATCAAATTTCTGTTAATATGAGAGAACTCTGTGTCTGTGCTTAATGCACAACTTGCCTAAACACGCAAGAGAAGTTATACAACCTTAGAACACTTTCCCACCAGGAGATTCGAACCCTAGCCAGCACAGATGCCTTACAACAACTGGCATAACTGGTACGCCTTTAACCCACTGCACCAAAGCTCAGACCCTTAAAAGAGATGGTAATTTCGGAGTATTTAAATCCTCTAAAGATCACCACCTCCCATGGCCAACTAGAGCATAGTGAGGGGCTACTCATGTTCTTTCATGAAGTTCTTGTTAATATGGGAGAACTTTGAGCCTATGCTTAATGCACAACTTGCCTAAACACGCAGAACAAGTTATACAACCTTAGAACACTTTCCCACGAGGAGATTCGAACCCTATCCTGCACAGAAGCCTTACAGCAACTGGCATAACTGGTACACCTTTAACCCACTGCGCCACAGCTCAGACCCTTAAAAGTGATGGTAATATTGGAGTATATAATCCCCCATAGATCACCACCTCCCATGGGCAACTAGAGCATAGTGAGGGGCTACTCCCGTTCTTTCATCAAATTCCTGTTAATATGGGAGAATCTGTGTCTATGCTTCATGCACAACTTGCCTAAACACGCAAGAGAAGTTATATAACCTTAGAACACTTTCCAGCCAGGAGATTCGAACCCTAGCCAGCACAGAAGCCTTACAGCAACTGGCATAACTGGCACGCCTTTAACCCACTGCACCACAGCTCAGACACTTAAAAGAGATGGTAATTTTCGAGTATTTAAATCCCCCAAAGATCACCACCTTGCAAGGGCAACTAGAGCATAGTGAGGGGCTACTCATGTTCTTTCAAGAAATTCCTGTTAATATGGGAGAACTCTGTGTCTATGCTTAATACACAACTTGCCTAAACACGCAAGAGAAAATATACAACCTAGAACACTTTCCCACCAGGAGATTCGAACTCTATCCAGCACATAAGCCTTACAGCGACTGGCATTACTGGTATGCCTTTAACCCACTGCGCCACAGCTCAGACACTTAAAAGTGATGGTAATTTTAGAGTATTAAAATCCCCCAAAGATCACCACCTCCAATGGGCAACTAGAGCATAGTGAGGGGCAACTCACATTCTTTCATCAAATTCCTGTTATTATGAGAGAACTCTGTGTCTATGCTTAATGCACAACTTGCTTAAACACGCAAAAGAAGTTATACAAACTTTGAACACTTTCCCATCAGGAGATTCGAACCCTAGCCAGCACAGAAGCCTTACAGCAACTGGCATAACTGTTACGCCTTTAACCCACTGCACAACAGCTCAGACCCTTAAAAGAGATGGTAATTTTGGAGTATATAAATCCCCCAAAGATGAACTTCTCCCAAGGGCAAGTGGAGCATAGTATTGGGCTACTCACGTTCTTTCATCAAATTCCTGTTAATATGAGAGAACTCTGTGTCTATGCTTAATGCACAACTTGCCTAAACACGCAAGAGAAGTTATACAACCTTGAACACTTTCCTACCAAGAGATTCGAACCCTAGCCAGCACAGAAGCCTTACAGCAACTGGCATAACTGGCATACCTTTAATCCACTGCACCTCAGCTCAGACCCTTAAAAGAGATGGTAATTTTGGAGTATTTAAATCCCCCAAAGATCACCACCTCCCAAGGCCAACTAGAGAATAGTGAGAGGCTACTCACGTTCTTTCATTAAATTCTTGTTTATATGGGAGAACTTTGTGTCTATGCTTAATGCACAACTTGCCTAAACACGCAGGAGAAGTTATACAACCTTAGAACACTTTCCCACCCGGAGATATGAACCCTATCCAGCACAGAAGCCTTAGAGCAACTGGTATACCTGGTATACCTTTAACCCACTGCACCACAGCTCAGACCCTTAAAAGAGATGGTAATTTCGGAGTATTTAAATCTCCCAAAGATCACCACCTCCCATGGGCAACTAGAGCATTGTGAGGGGCTACTCACGTTCTTTCATCAAATTCCTGTTAACATGGGAGAACTCTGTGTGTATGCTTAATGCACAACTTTTCCTAAACACACAAGAAAAGTTATACAACCTTCTAACACTTTCCAACCGGAAGATTCGAACCCTGGCCAGCACAGAAGCCTTACAACAACTGGCATACCTGGTACGCCTTTAACCCCACTGCACCACAGCTCAGACCCTTAAAAGAGATGGTAATTTCAGAGTATTTAAATCCCCCAAAGATCTCCACCTTTCAACGGCAACTAGAGCATTGTGAGGGGCTACTCACGTTCTTTCATCAAATTCTTGTTAATATGGGAGAACTTTGTGTCTATGCTTAATGCACAACTTGCCTAAACACGCAGGAGAAGTTATACAACCTTAGAACACTTTCCCACCTGGAGATTCAAACCCTATCCAGCACAGAAGCCTTACAGCAACTGGTATACCTAGTACGCCTTTAACCCACTGTACCACAGCTCAGACCCTTAAAAGAGATGGTAATTTCGGAGTATTTAAATCTCCCAAAGATTACCACCTCCCATGGGCAACTAGAGCATAATGAGGGGCTTCTTACGTTCTTTCATCAAATTCCTGTTAATATGAGAGAACTCAGTTTCTATGCTTAATGCACAACTTGCCTAAACACGCAGGAGAAGTTATACAACCTTAGAACACTTTCCCACCAGGAGATTCGAACCCTAGCCAGCACAGAAGCCTTACAACAAGTGGCATAACTGGTAAGCCTTTAACCCACTGCACCACAGCTCAGACCCTTAAAAGAGATGGTAATTTCGGAGTATTTAAATCTCCCAAAGTTCACCACCTCCCATGGGCAACTAGAGCATAATGAGGGGCTACTCATGTTCTTTCATTAAATTCCTGTTAATATGAGAGAACTCTGTTTCTATGCTTAATGCACAACTTGCCTAAACACGCAAGAGAAGTTATACAACATTCGATCACTTTCCCACTAGGAGATTCGAACCCTGGCCAGCACAGAATCTTTACAACAACTGGCATAACTGGTACGCCTTTAACCCACTGCACCACAGCTCAGACCCTTAAAAGAGATGGCAATTTTGTAGTATTTAAATCCCCAAAAGATCACCGCTTCCCAAGGGCAACTAGAGCATAATGAGGGGCTACTCACGTTCTTTCATCAAATTGCTGTTAATATGGGAGAAGTCTGAGTCTATGCTTAATGCAAAACTTGCCTAAACATGCAAGATTATTTATACAACCTTAGAACACTTTCCCACCAGGAGATTCGAACCCTGGTCAGCATAGAAGCCTTACAACAACTGTCATAACTGGTACGCCTTTAACCCAATGCACCACGCCTCAGACCCTTAAAAGAGATTGTAATTTTGGAGTATTTTAATCCCCCAAAGACCACCACCTCCCAAGGGCAACTAGAGCATTGTGAGGGGCTACTCACGTTCTTTCATCAAATTGCTGTTAATATGGGAGAACTCTGTTTCTATTCTTAATGCACAACTTGCCTAAACACACAAGAGAAGTTATACAACGTTAGAACACTTTCCCATCAGGAGATTCGAACCCTAGCCAACACTGAAGCCTTACAGCAACTGGTATAACTGGTACCCTTTGACCCACTGCACCACAGCTCAGACCCTTGAAAGATATGGTAATTTCGGAGTATTTATATCCTCCAAAGATCACCACCTCCCAAGGCCAACTAGAGCATTGTGAGGGGCTACTCACGTTCTTTCATCAAATTCTTGTTAATATTGGAGAACTTTGTGTCTATGCCTAATGCACAAATTGCCTAAACACGCAGGAGAAGTTATACAACCTTAGAACACTTTCCCACCAGGAGATTCGAACCCTATCCAGCACAGAAGCCTTACAGCAACTGGTATGCCTGGTACGCCTTTAACCCACTGCACCACAGCTCAGACCCTTAAAAGAGATGGTTATTTCTGAGTATTTAAATCTCCCAAAGATTACCACCTCCCATGGGCAACTAGAGCATAATGAGGGGCTACTCACGTTCTTTCATCAAATTCCTGTTAATATGAGAGAACTCAGTTTCTATGCTTAATGCTCAACTTGCCCAACACGCAAGAGAAGTTATACAACCTTCGAATACTTTCCCACCGGGAGATTCGAACCCTGGCCAGCACAGAAGCCTTACAACAACTGGCATAACTGGTACGCCTTTAACCCACTGCAACACAGCTCAGACCCTTAAAAGAGATGGTAATTTTGGAGTATTTAAATTCCCCAAAGATCACCACCTCCCAAGGGCAACTAGAGAATAGTGAGGGGCTACTCAAGTTCTTTCATCAAATTCTTGTTAATATGGGAGAACTTTGTGTCTATGCTTAATGCACAACTTGCCTAAACACGCAGGAGAAGTTATACAACCTTACAACACTTTCCCACCAGGAGATATGAACCCTATCCAGCACAGAAGCCTTACAGCAACTGGTATACCTGGTACACCTTTAACCCACTGCACCACAGCTCAGACCCTTAAAAGAGATAGTAATTTCGGAGTATTTAAATCTCCCAAAGATCACCACCTCCCATGGGCAACTAGAGCATTGTGAGGGGCTACTCACGTTCTTTCATCAAATTCCTGTTAACATGGGAGAACTCTGTGTGTATGCTTAATGCACAACTTTTCCTAAACACACAAGAAAAGTTATACAACCTTCGAACACTTTCCAACCGGAAGATTCGAACCCTGGCCAGCACAGAAACCATACAACAACTGGCATACCTGGTACGCCTTTAACCCACTGCACCACAGCTCAGACCCTTAAAAGAGATGGTAATTTCAGAGTATTTAAATTCCCCAAAGATCTCCACCTTTCAACGGCAACTAGAGCATTGTGAGGGGCTACTCACGTTCTTTCATCAAATTCTTGTTAATATGGGAGAACTTTGTGTCTATGCTTAATGCACAACTTGCCTAAACACGCAGGAGAAGTTATACAACCTTAGAACACTTTCCCACCTGGAGATTCAAACCCTATCCAGCACAGAAGCCTTACAGCAACTGGTATACCTAGTACGCCTTTAACCCACTGTACCACAGCTCAGACCCTTAATAGAGATGGTAATTTCGGAGCATTTAAATCTCGCAAAGATCACCACCTCCCATGGGCAACTAGAGCATAATGAAGGCCTACTCACGTTCTTTCATCAAATTCTGGTTAATATGAGAGAACTCTGTGTCTATGCTTAAAGCACAACTTGCCTAAACATGCAAGAGAAGTTATACAGCCTTAGAACACTTTCCCACCATGAGATTCAAACCCTATCGAGCACAGAAGCCTTACAGCAACTGGTATACCTGGTACACCTTTGACCCACTGCACCACAGCTCAGACCCTTAAAAGATATGGTAATTTCGGAGTATTTATATCCTCCAAAGATCACCACCTCCCAAGGCCAACTAGAGCATTGTGAGGGGCTACTCACGTTCTTTCATCAAATTCTTGTTAATATGGGAGAACTTTGTGTCTATGCTTAATGCACAACTCGCCTAAACACGCAGGAGAAGTTATACAACCTTAGAACACTTTCCCACCAGGAGATTCGAACCTTAGCCAGCACAGATGCCTTACAACAACTGGCATAACTGGTACGCCTTTAACCCACTGCACCACAGCTCAGACCTTTAAAAGAGATGGCAATTTTGTAGTATTTAAATCCCCAAAAGATCACCGCTTCCCAAGGGCAACTAGAGCATAATGAGGGGCTACTCACGTTCTTTCATCAAATTGCTGTTAATATGGGAGAAGTCTGAGTCTATGCTTAATGCAAAACTTGCCTAAACGTGCAAGATTATTTATACAACCTTAGAACACTTTCCCACCAGGAGATTCGAACCCTGGTCAGCATAGAAGCCTTACAACAACTGGCATAACTGGTACGCCTTTAACCCAATGCACCACGCCTCAGACCCTTAAAAGAGATTGTAATTTTGGAGTATTTTAATCTCCCAAAGACCACCACCTCCCAAGGGCAACTAGAGCATTGTGAGGGGCTACTCACGTTCTTTCATCAAATTCCTGTTAATATGGGAGAACTCTGTTTCTTTTCTTAATGCACAACTTGCCTAAACACACAAGAGAAGTTATACAACGTTAGAACCCTTTCCCATCAGGAGATTCGAACCCTAGCCAACACAGAAGCCTTACAGCATTTGGCATAACTGGTACCCTTTGACCCACTGCACCACAGCTCAGACCCTTGAAAGATATGGTAATTTCGGAGTATTTATATCCTCTAAAGATCACCAACTCCCAAGGCCAACTAGAGCATTGTGAAGGGCTACTCACGTTCTTTCATCAAATTCTTGTTAAAATGGGAGAACTTTGTGTCTATGCTTAATGCACAAATTGCCTAAACACGCAGAAGTTATACAACCTTAGAACACTTTCCCACCAGGAGATTGGAACCCTATCCAGCACAGAAGCCTTACAGCAACTGGTATGCCTGGTACGCCTTTAACCCACTGCACCACAGTTCAGACCCTTAAAAGAGATGGTGATTTCGTAGTATTTAAATCCCCCAAAGATCCCCACCTCCCAAGGGCAACTAGAGCATAGTGAGGGGCTACTCACGCTTTTTCATCAAATTCTTGTTAATATGGGAGAGGTCTGTGTCTATGCTTAATGCACAACTTGCCTAAACACGCAAGAGAAGTTATACAACCTTAGAACACTTTCCCATCAGGAGATTCGAACCCTAGCCAACACATAAGCCTTACAGCAACTGGCATAACTGGTACCCCTTTGACCCACTGCACCACAGCTCAGACCCTTAAAAGATATAGTAATTTCGGAGTATTTATATCCTCCAAAGATCACCACCTCCCAAGGCCAACTAGAGCATTGTGAGGGGCTACTCACGTTCTTTCATCAAATTCTTGTTAATATGGGAGAACTTTGTGTCTATGCTTAATGCACAACTCGCCTAAACACGGAGGAGAAGTTAAACAACCTTAGAACACTTTCCCACCAGGAGATTCGAACCTTAGCCAGCACAGATGCCTTACAACAACTGGCATAACTGGTACGCCTTTAACCCACTGCACCACAGCTCAGACCCTTAGAAGATATGGTAATTTCGGAGTATTTAAATCCTCCAAAGATCACCACCTCCCAAGGCCAACTAGAGCATAGTGAGGGGCTACTCACGCTTTTTCATCAAATTCTTGTTAATATGGGAGAGGTCTGTGTCTATGCTTAATGCACAACTTGCCTAAACACGCAGGAGAAGTTATACAACCTTTGAACACTTTCCCACCAGGAGATTCGAACTCTATCCAGCACAGTAGCCTTACAGTGACTGCAATAACTGGTACGCCTTTAACCCACTGCACCACAGCTCAGACCCTTAAAAGAGATGGTGATTTCGTAGTATTTAAATCCCCCAAAGATCCCCACCTCCCAAGGGCAATTAGAGCATAGTGAGGGGCTACTCACGCTTTTTCATCAAATTCTTGTTAATATGGGAGAGGTCTGTGTCTATGCTTAATGCACAACTTGCCTAAACACGCAAGAGAAGTTATACATCCTTAGAACACTTTCCCACCAGGAGATTCGAACCCTAGCCAGCACAGAAGCCTTACAGCAACTGGTATAACTGGTATGACTTTACCCCACTGCACCACAGCTCAGACCCTTAAAGAGATGGTAATTTCAAAGTATTTTAATCCACCAAAAATCACCACATCCCATTGGCAACTAGAGCATAATGAGGGGCTCCTCACGTTCTTTCATCAAATTTCTGTTAATATGAGAGAACTCTGTGTCTATGCTTAATGCACAACTTGCCTAAACACGCAAGAGAAGTTATACAACCTTCGAACACTTTCCCACCAGAAGATTCGAACTCTATCCAGCACAGTAGCCTTACAGTGACTGCCATAACTGGTACGCCTTTAACCCACTGCACCACAGCTCAGACCGTTAAAAGAGATGGTGATTTCGTAGTATTTAAATCCCCCAAAGATCCCCACCTCCCAAGGGCAACTAGAGCATAGTGAGGGGCTACTCACGCTTTTTCATCAAATTCCTGTTAATATGAGAGAACTCTGTGTCTATGCTTAATGCTCAACTTGCCTGAACACGCAAGAGAAGTTTTACAACCTTCGAACACTTTCCCACCGGGAGATTCGAACCCTGGCCAGCACAGAATCTTTACAACAACTGGCATAACTGGTACGCCTTTAACCCACTGCACCACAGCTCAGACCCTTAAAAGAGATGGCAATTTTGTAGTATTTAAATCCCCCAAAGATCACCACTTCCCAAGGGCAACTAGAGGATAGTGAGGGGCTACTCACGTTCATGCATCAAATTCCTGTTAACATGGGAGAACTCTGTGTCTATGCTTAATGCACTACTTGCCTAAACACACAAGAGAAGTTATAAAACCTTAGAACTCTTTCCCACCAGGAGATTCGAACCCTATCCAGCACAGAAGCCTTACAGCAACTGGTATGCCTGGTACGCCTTTAACCCACTGCACCACAGCTCAGACCCTTAAAAGAGATGGTAATTTTGGAGTATTTAAATCTCCCAAAGATTACCACCTCCCATGGGCAACTAGAGCATAATGAGGGGCTACTCACGTTCTTTCATCAAATTCCTGTTAATATGAGAGACCTCTGTGTCTATGCTTAAAGCACAACTTGCCTAAACACGCAAGAAAAGTTATATAACCTTAGAACGCTTTCCCATCAGGAGATTCGAACCCTATCCAGCACAGAAGCCTTACTGCAACTGGTATACCTGGTACGCCTTTGACCCACTGCACCACAGCTCAGACCCTAAAAGATTTGGTAATTTCGGAGTATTTATATCCTCCAAAGATCACCACCTCCCAAGGCCAACTGGAGCATTGTGAGGGGCTACTCACGTTCTTTCATCAAATTCTTGTTAATATGGGAGAAATTTGTGTCTATGCTTAATGCACAAATTGCCTAAACACGCAGGAGAAGTTATACAACCTTAGAACACTTTCCCACCACGAGATTCGAACCCTATCCAGCACAGAAGCCTTACAGCAACTGGTATGCCTTTAACCCACTGCACCACAGCTCAGACCCTTAAAAGAGATGGTAATTTTGGAGTATTTAAATCTCCCAAAGATTACCACCTCCCATGGGCAACTAGAGCATAATGAGGGGCTACTCACGTTCTTTCATCAAATTCCTGTTAATATGAGAGAACTCAGTTTCTATGCTTAATGCTCAACTTGCCTAACACGCAAGAGAAGTTATACAACCTTAGAACACTTTCCCACCAGGAGATTCGAACCTTAGCCAGCACAGATGCCTTACAACAACTGGCATAACTGGTACGCCTTTAACCCACTGCATCACAGCTCAGACCCTTAGAAGATATGGTATTTTCGGAGTATTTAAATCCTCCAAAGATCACCACCTCCCAAGGCCAACTAGAGCCTAGTGAGGGGCTACTCATGTTCTTTCATCAAATTCTTGTTAATATGGGAGAACTTTGTGTCTATGCTTAATGCACAACTTGCCTAAACACGCAGGAGAAGTTATACAACCTTTGAACACTTTCCCACCAGGAGATTCGAACTCTATCCAGCACAGTAGCCTTACAGTGACTGCCATAACTGGTACGCCTTTAACCCACTGCACCACAGCTCAGACCCTTAAAAGAGATGGTGATTTCGTAGTATTTAAATCCCCCAAAGATCCCCACCTCCCAAGGGCAACTAGAGCATAGTGAGGGGCTACTCACGCTTTTTCATCAAATTCTTGTTAATATGGGAGAGGTCTGTGTCTATGCTTAATGCACAACTTGCCTAAACACGCAAGAGAAGTTATACAACCTTCGAACACTTTCCCACCAAGAGATTCGAACCCTGGCCAGCACAGAATCTTTACAACAACTGGCATAACTGGTACGCCTTTAACCCACTGCACCACAGCTCAGACCCTTAAAAGAGATGGCAATTTTGTAGTATTTAAATCCCCCAAAGATCACCACTTCCCAAGGGCAACTAGAGGATAGTGAGGGTCTACTCACGTTCTTGCATCAAATTCCTGTTAACATGGGAGAACTCTGTGTCTATGCTTAATGCACTACTTGCCTAAACACACAAGAGAAGTTATAAAACCTTAGAACACTTTCCCACCAGGAGATTCGAACCCTAGCCAGCACTGAAGCCTTACAGCAACTGGCATAACTGGTACGCCTTTCCCACTGCACCACAGCTCAGACCTTTAAAAGAGATGGTAATTTCGGAGTATTTTATATATATATATATATATATATATATATATATATATATATATATATATATATATATATATATATATATATATATGCGGAAAATCCACAGAGAAATATGAAATGAGGTGAACGTTTCGGCTTTGTTAAAGCCTTTGTCAACACCAGACTGACTAATCTTTCATCCTTATTCTCTGACCGCTTAATCCTCTTTGACCATTCTAAGCTAAGCTTTACCTGTTATTGGTTAATTACACCTGACCAACCCTTGGGATGGGTTGGTCAGGTGTCGGCCTATATATCTTCCCCCCTTCTCCCTTCTCCTTAGTCAGTCTGGTGTTGACCAAGGCTTTAACAAAGCCGAAACGTTCACCTCATTTCATATTTCTCTGTGGATTTTCCGCATAAAATGATCAGTGTTTTGTGATCGTCAATTGCATATATATATATATATATTGTGACGGGAAAGTGAAGGAGTGTTGAGGTTCGGCAGTCCTCCTAATGGCTGGTGTCAGTGCCTAGTCACATTTACAAAAAAATATAGACTTGCCTGTGGTAAATTAAGGGAAGACATGCAAAACACATAGTATGAACAATGAAACTTTAATTAATATTGAAAACAAATTATGAACAAAAGGAATCCCTTGGCTATGTAATGTGCAAACAAACAAGTCAAAAAAATATAACATAAAAATTAAGAACAGGAATGACATTACTCTATAAGATAAAGACAGAAAAGTGATTAAACAGGTGCTGAGAATAAAGCGCTAGCTGAGAAACATCCACCTGATAGACAGAGCGTATATCAGTTAGTTGTTCACAGTTTGAGAACTGAATATTCTAACTTCAATGACAGTTTCAAGCCCAGACATTGACTAAGTAGAGGGTACTGAGGTGCAGAGGTGAAGGTGTGCAGTCGGCGGGTCACCAATCAGAAGCAGGCATGCTGGGAATGGTAGTTTGCTGGTTGATGACGGAGACGGCATGGAGGGAGTGTGGAGTAGGGGGGAGTTTTGGGTACGTTTGCCTCCTGGTCAAAACGTTTTGTGCTACTGGTAGACATATCTTGAAGGTAGCATCTTATTGCTGTATGTATAAGTAACCTTATGTAGAGAAGAGCAGGCTCAATCTCTCTTGAAAGAGATTATCGTCGCAAAATATATATATATATATATATATATATATATATATATATATATATATATATATATATATATATATATATATATATATATATTAGTATATTTTGGTAGCAGTCTTTCCTGCAGACATATTTTATTAAATATGACCGAAAAAGTAAGATTAATAATTCTAACACGAATTTTCTCAATCTTTCGTACATTACGCTTCACTGTTGGAGGTAAATCAAAAATCAATTCTCCAAAATTCATTTTTATTTCTAGTCGGACGCGACACGGGCGCGTTTCATAAAACTTATTACATTTTCAAAGACTTTAGTTCACAAAAACACAACTGATTAGAACTTACGTATCTCTGATTTTATATATACATTTGAGTGAGGTGGGAGGGGTGATGTGGCATTAACACAAGACAGAACAAGAGGGGATATTAATAGGGTATTAAAAGTATCAACACAAGACAGAACACAAACAATGGGTATTGAATAGAAGTGTTTGTAGAAAGCCTATTGGTCCATATTTCTTGATGCTTCTGTATTGGAGCGGAGTCTTGAGGTGGGTAGAATATAGTTGTGCAATAATTGGCTGTTGATTGCTGGTGTTGACTTCTTGATGTGTAGTGCCTCGCAAACGTCAAGCCGCCTGCTATCGCTGTATCTATCAATGATTTCTGTGTTGTTTACTAGGATTTCTCTGGCGATGGTTTGGTTGTGGGAAGAGATTATATGTTCCTTAATGGAGCCCTGTTGCTTATGCATCGTTAAACGCCTAGAAAGAGATGTTGTTGTCTTGCCTATATACTGTTTTTTTTGGAGCTTACAGTCCCCAAGTGGGCATTTGAAGGCATAGACGACGTTAGTCTCTTTTAAAGCGTTCTGTTTTGTGTCTGGAGAGTTTCTCATGAGAAGGCTGGCCGTTTTTCTGGTTTTATAGTAAATCGTCAGTTGTATCCTCTGATTTTTGTCTGTAGGGACAACGTTTCTATTAACAATATCTTTCAGGACCCTTTCCTCCGTTTTATGAGCTGTGGAAAAGAAGTTCCTGTAAAATAGTCTAATAGGGGGTATAGGTGTTGTGTTAGTTGTCTCTTCAGAGGTTGCATGGCTTTTCACTTTCCTTATGATGTCTTCGATGAAACCATTGGAGAAGCCGTTATTGACTAGGACCTGCCTAACCCTACAGAGTTCTTCGTCGACTTGCTTCCATTCTGAGCTGTGGCTGAGAGCACGGTCGACATATGCGTTAACAACACTCCTCTTGTACCTGTCAGGGCAGTCGCTGTTGGCATTTAGGCCCATTCCTATGTTTGTTTCCTTAGTGTAGACTGCAGTGTGGAAACCTCCGCCCTTTTCCATGACTGTTACATCTAGAAAGGGTAGCTTCCCATCCTTTTCCATCTCGTAAGTGAAACGCAGCACGGAACTCTGCTCAAATGCCTCCTTCAGCTCCTGCAGATGTCTGACATCAGGTACCTGTGTAAAAATGTCGTCAACATACCTGCAGTATATGGCCGGTTTCAAGTTCATGTCGACTAAGACTTTTTTCTCGATGGTACCCATGTAGAAGTTTGCAAACAGGACACCTAGGGGAGAACCCATGGCGACCCCATCTACTTGCTTATACATGTGCCCATCCGGGCTCAAGAAGGGTGCCTCTTTAGTACAAGCTTGGAGTAGTTTCCTCAGAATATTTTCTGGCATGTCAAGAGATCATTAGTTGGGGATCAGCATAAACTGATCCCCAACTAATGCCAAATAGAGCGTTTATAGTTATAACTGTTATCTGGTAATAAATTTAACGTCACGCGTGAATGCCCTGGAGAGACTTTAATTCCTCTCAATTGCTTGTTTACCTTTGTAAAACGGGCGAATAATAATATTTAACTCCTCTGAATAATAAACCCGTCCTTATCCGAGCATTTCAACCACAACTGCGATAAATGATATTATTCGTAGTTTATAATTTGTGTATCAAATGCGGGACGCGGAGCGGGGCAAGGGAGACGCCAGTACACGAGGCGACGCCACGAGAGAGAGATGCCATTACCCAAGCGGCCAGGGTGGACGCCACCAAGAGCTCAAAACGAAAGTCGCCACTGTGAGGTGTGAAGAACCTTTGCAGACAACAACTTAGCTGGTGTCAGTGTCACTTTATATGTCGTGTTGAATTGTCAAGAGATTTAATTTGACATTCAGCCAGGAACCTGTTAATTTGTTCCGTGTAGCACAACGTGTCCGTCCAGAGAAGCGCGTCAACATCTAGGCAAGGCTCGACACCACGTGTTCGTTACTACGACGCCTGAACCTAGGACGCGAACTTTGGCAAGCCTTAACTTACACAGTGCCCTATTAGCTAAGTACCTTTATTCCCATTTGATGCATCATTTTGGAGGGGGGTTATAGCGGGGTAGCTTGTCGTCACACAGAGCGACTATAAAAAACCACAGGTTATTATCAGTCTCCATTCTCTAATTTAAATTTCTTGAACATAGATGTCTAGCAGCTTAATATGTTGCTACTGAATATAATTTGATTTGCAGCGTGTGTGAAGAATTCCCCGAGCTGTCATTTCCCGTGTTAATCATCTCCCAGTGTTCCATGATGAGTTCAGGAGATTCCGAGGATGAGTCATAATCGATGTCTTGGAAAACGTCTTCAAGCTAAGACCCCTTTCCGTATTCTTTAAATTACATTATCTGTAGTATTATTCATGCGGAGCACTGTTTTCTGGATTAACATGTGTTTATTATAATTATTAATTTCTCATGTTCATAATCTATGTTCTTATTGGTGATTGTTTCTATTGATTCTATAATTGGTCATAGGATTAGATTATTGCATGATGAACTGGTGCACGAAACACACTAGTTCCTGGACATATATGAAGTTCCAGTAATACCCCCCCCAATGTAGGTGTTTGAGGCTTAGATTCAGTTAAATTATACAGCCCATTAATTATATAAGTGGTCATATTTTCTAGTATTTTATCCATAGTTACTGGTTCATCTAGGAATTTTCTAATGATCACAATTTCTTAGTTTCCCTCTTTACTATAAAAGCGGGTGGTCCTTCGTAATAGAATTTCATTACAATAATATTTAAATAAATAGAGTCAAGCCCCAAATGTCCCATATTATGGTCCTTCGAACCGGATAAACATAAATTATAATTATAAATACTAATTATTAATAACTAATCCTTGTGTGATGTAATCAAGACTAACCATTTAATTAATTATGTCTGCCAACAGCGTAACACATAAGTTGGTCTAAGTCACACCAATACATTGCTACTTTCACCTCATGTATAAGGTAGCCCTAGTGGGACACAGTCAATTGCCCACAACACTTAGACCTATACCTCATACAGAAGTAAGAATCTTTAGGTCACCAGGAGCAACAGCTCATAACTTTTATAACAATTCCACACTAACACCTGCGTTAGAGTGGCCTCACCATCTAACCATTATATACTTAGGTGGTAATGACATCCATCCTACTCGTCATCCAGCTGAGGTGATCAAGCACCTTAAAGCCATAATTTCTTCTTTCAAGCTCATCAGTAATTCGGTAGTATTCACGTTAGTGGAACCTCACCAACCAAGTCAAGATAATCGTTGGGGAGTAACACCAGAATAATACCAGAGAGCTGCTAAGTACATAAATTTCAGGCTGAAAAAACGAGTGAGATTGGATGCCACTTATATCCAATTTACAGCCAGACCTTATAGACAAAACCTGACCAGAGATGGTGTACACTTGTCAGGTGAGTCTAGGTTGCATGTGGTTGACAAGTTGATCAACACCATCAACTATCACAAACGGCTGTGGCTGGCAAGCCAAACTTAACTGTACATAATTGTTTTCACTTGTGTGTGTAAGTGCACCCTCATAAAAACAAAAAAAACAAAAATACAGCACAATTATATTCACCTTACTGCACCACAATAATCTTTACCAATCTTATTAGGTAGAATTTAGGCTGAGATTGTGCTGAATTTGGTACAAGCCCAGACTAAATAAATTTATAGTTCTTAGTTAGGAATTATCACGACTAGATTTAAGCTAGTCAGTAGTGTATGTATTATACTATTTGTGCTGACCCTAAACAGGGTGGGATTAAATTTTGCGATAACTCTGATTGGAGTGTCTCCATAATATTTCTCTTGTACTCATTATTTTGTATGTATCTATTTTGTGTATTGCTGGATGATCCCCATTACCTCTGATGGTGATATAGAAGAACTAACAGGACGAGAACTAATGGTAAAGTTCAGACAATGCACAAATATCTAGCTACTTGTTGTTAGGTAGGTACATTTAACCTCAAGTGAGGTAGAGTATAAATTAGCCACATTAAATTAGGCTACATTTAATGTTACTTGTCCACTAATGAACAAGTACCCAAGCTTCATTAGTAATACATGTACTAATCCCATGAAGTTTGGACCCAAGCCCAACATGGCTACTCCTGAGCAATTAAGGAGAACCTATATTGGCCTTAAAGGTCATTTGACCAAATTAATTAACAAGGCTGAGGGCTTATCTAAAGATACTCCCATTGCCTCTTATCACTTAGAGACATCAGTAAGAGTAGCTGATCTGAAATTTGATCTAGTTAAGTCTACAAGTCAGTCTTATCTTACTCTACTGAATACCACAGAAACGGATCCTGATAAGTCAAATTGTAGAAGATATCTCCCAGTATGAAGATGAGACTCAAGATAAACTTTACATGCTATCTAAATTAGCAAAACAATCTAAATCCAATACCAGTAACACAGGGTCTCAATTCAGTAACCAACTACCAGAGGTTCGTTTACCTACTTTGGACTTACCTACATTTTCAGGATTAGATACAGAAAATTGGGATAATTTTTGGACTTCATTTGAAGTTCATATACATAAGAAACCGTCTCTTGACAAGGTTTCTAAATTCTCATACCTGCTTAGTCTTCTCAAAGGAGAGGCAAAAAAGGTCATACATAACCTAACTCTCGATGAGAGTAATTATTACTAAACCAGGTAATCGAGAAAGAATTTCCAGGTTATCAGGTACCCAATCAATTAAAGGTTCTAGGCGTGGAATGGAACACCAGAAACTGACGTGATGAATGTCAAGTCAGTACAAACCGATAACTCAACCCTTACCATGAGAACATTGCTCTCGTTTGTCAGACAACCATTTGACCCTTTAGGCTTACTTAGTCCTATATTAATAAGGGGCAAACTCCTAATGCAGGAGTGCTGGCAGAAACATATGGGATGGGATGATCCGTTACCAAGTGAGTTACAAGCTAAATGGCAGATACTCTCAACGGATTTTAGTCAGTTAGGTGTTTTGAAATTTCCTCGTAATGCTTCAGGACCAAACTTACCCACCAATTTGCACGTTTTCTGCGATGCCTCTTGCAAAGCATATGGCGCTGTAGCCTACTTAGTTAATAGTGCACAATCAATTTTGCTCACATCTAAAGCAAGAGTTGCTCCCATTAAGAAGAGATCTTTACCTCAAATGGAGTTGACTGCATTGCTGGTGGGAGTAAGATTGGCTCATTGCCTGACAAAGACACTCAATAATATCCACTTTGGTGAGATTGTCGTGTGGTCAGACAACAAGGCAGTCTTACAATGGGTAAGAAACAACAACAACAAGACTCCCTACGTCAGTAATCGTGTTAGGGAAATTCATGAGTTATCTGCTGGATATAAATTCAGACATGTTCCTACTAAGGACAATCCTGCAGATTATTTATCTCGAGGGTTAACGATAAAACAACTTATCAAGTCTTCGCTGTGGTTCAATGGACCTTCATGGCTTGTTGGTGGTCAGTGGCCCAAACAAAAGCCACAAGTCATAGTGACCAATATCACCACTCCCATGAAAGAACCAGAACCTCAACGAATCTTAGCCATTGATCCTCACAATTATTCTAACTTAAGTAAGTTATTAAGAGTGACTGCACATCTGTTTGACTTTCTTGCTAAGATAGGAATTCGACATAAGTTTCCCAATCCTATCCTCTACTGGATCAAACGTGCGCAACAAGAGACATATGGAAGCGAATATGAAAATCTTCCAGATAAATTAACTAAGTCTCTAGGTATCTGGTATGATGCTGACACTCATAATATACTAAGATGTGGAGGACGTTAGTAGTAGGGATGGCGCCTCACAGGGGATTTTTTTTGGGGGGGGGGGAAAATCCTCTGTGGGAGCCATGGTTTTCAGGTCCAAAGGGAAAAAATCCTCTGTGGGAGCCATGGTTTTCAGGTCCAAAGGGAAAAAATCCTCTGTGGGAGCCATGGTTTTCAGGTCCAAAGGGAAAAAATCCTCTGTGGGAGCCAGGGTTTTCAGGTCCAAAGGGAAAAAATCCTCGGTGGGAGCCAGGGTTTTCAGGTTCCAAAATCCCGTGTGGGAGCCATGGTTTTCAGGTCCAAAGGGAAAAAATCCTCTGTGGGAGCCATGGTTTTCAGGTCCAAAGGGAAAAAATCCTCTGTGGGAGCCATGGTTTTCAGGTCCAAGGGGAAAAAATCCTCTGTGGGAGCCATGGTTTTCAGGTCCAAGGGGAAAAAATCCTCTGTGGGAGCCATGGTTTTCAGGTCCAAGGGGAAAAAATCCTCTGTGGGAGCCAGGGTTTTCAGGTTCCAAAATCCCCTGTGGACTGCCATGGTTTTCAGGCAAATTTGGGGAGTCACAGATTTGGGATTAAGGATTTCTTATGAGTGAGAAATTTCCGAGATTTTAGAAGTATGGAATTCTTATGAGAAAAATAATTTCCGAGACTTAGAAGTTTGTTAAGGTCTTATGGAAGAAATAGCAATCTGTCGCCTCACCTGTGTTTACTTTAGACGTCAGCCAGACGCGGCCTTCAGGTCACCTCGGTAATCGTATCTTATCTTCTCCATAATAATATCTGGACCGTCCCTCTCTCTCTCTCTCTCTCTCTCCTCCTATTTCCTTACAGCTATTTTCAGAGTTTCAAATAATCATAGAAGTTTATTTATATGTTTATGACCGAATTTGTAAAAGGACCCTTTTCAGAGAATATTGTCTTAGATGTTTTGTTAAGGAAAACAGACAACTTATCCATAACATTTAGTTTTATATCCATTTACGGCTATTTCACCTGTAAAGACCAAAATTAGTCAGAGACAGTTTTAAGCTCATATTTCATCAGAGTCCAATTATCAACAGAAATTCGCCAGAGTCTACTTTGAGAGCAAAATTCGTCAGAGACAGTTTTAAGCTCATATTTCATCAGAGTCCAATTATCAACAGAAATTTGCCAGAGTCTACTTTGAGAGCAAAATTCGTCAGAGACAGTTTTAAGCTCATATTTCATCAGAGTCCAATTATCAACAGAAATTTGCCAGAGTCTACTTTGAGAGCAAAATTCGTCAGAGACAGTTTTAAGCTCATATTTCATCAGAGTCCAATTATCAACAGAAATTCGCCAGAGTCTACTTTGAGAGCAAAATTCGTCAGAGACAGTTTTAAGCTCATATTTCATCAGAGTCCAATTATCAACAGAAATTCGCCAGAGTCTACTTTGAGAGCAAAATTCGCCAGAGACAGTTTTAAGCTCATATTTCATCAGAGTCCAATTATCAACAGAAATTCGCCAGAGTCTACTTTGAGAGCAAAATTCGTCAGAAACAGTTTTAATCTCATATTTCATCTGAATCCAATTATCAACAGAAATTCGCCAGAGTATACTTTGAGAGCAAATTTCATCAGAGTCCAGTTCTTGATCAAAATTAATCAGAGTTCCAATTGAAGACCCACCTTTTGGCAGAGACCACATTTTCGCTACTAGCAGTCCAATCCCCCTGAAATTTTAAGCAGTCATATTTCAGACGTAGTAAATAAGATCAAGTCAGTTACTGAGCTCCAGCTCTTGTCCCCCTGTATTTGCATATTTTCACTATATTCACCTGTGTTCTTCACATTTTTTCCATGTTTTCTGTGTTCATTCCATGTTCTACAAATGTTCACAGCATGCTCAGTTCAAATTTTTTCACCTGTTTTTCTCATTTTTTCTGTTTTCTACCATTTTTTCCCGTATGTTCACTATGTTCTTTGTCATGTTTTCATGCACATCATATGTTCTCTGTATAACTTTTATACTCAATATTCATGTTCTCAATGTTCTTAGCTTGTTCTTCACATGTTCAGTGTTCATTCTTTGTATTCCCTATGTTCCTTATCATGTCTTCATATTCTCTATAAGTTCTTATTCCCTGCATGATCACTCTATTCATCAACTTTTTCTTACATGTTTTCTGTGTTCCCCGTATGTTCACTATGTTCATTGTCATGTTTTCATGTACATCATATGTTCTCTGTATAACTTTTATACTCAATATTCATGTTCTCTATATTCAGCTGTGTTCTTCACATTTTTTCCATGTTTTCTGTGATCATTCCATGTTCTAAAAATGTTCACAGCATGCTCAGATCAATTCTTTTCACCTGTTTTTCTCATTTTTTCTGTTTTCAACCGTTTTCCCCATATGTTCACTATGTTCTTTGTCATGTTTTCATGTACATCATATGTTCTCTATATAACTTTTATACTCATTATTCATGTTCTCAATGTTCTTAGCTTGTTCTTCACATGTTCAGTGTTCATTCTTTGTATTCCCTATGTTCCTTATCATGTCTTCATATTCTCTATAAGTTCATATTCCCTGCATGTTCACTCTATTCATCAACTTTTTCTTACATGTTTTCAGTGTTCACCGTATGTTCACTGTGTTAATTCCCCTACTTAACCTCAATTTTTTATGTTCTTTGTTTCTTTAAACCAATTTGTTTCTTCCATTCACTAACTAGTTCTTTGTCAAATAATATTATACTGCATTACAGTTCCCTCAACAATTTTAGTCACCAAGTTTTTATTTGCAAAACTATGTCAAAGTAATTCTCGTAGTCAACTTAATAGTTCTACCAACCCCGTTCTTAAACAAATCTACACTTTATTCAGTTCCAAATTTACAAAGACAAACCTTTCTTGTAACTTCTTAACTAAAAATCTTTCGCCAATCAACTAAAACATAGTCACTTTCTTCTTTTCTCAACTAAACTTATTATCCATTCAACCAAAAAATAGTCAAAGGAATCTTTCCAACACTGTTCATAACTTCACTTATTCCCTAGTCATCAGAAAATAACCGTGTTCTTCATGTTTCATTGTCATATCATAACTAAAATTATCCATCAATCAACAGAAAAAGACATATTCATCATCATTGTTCCTAACTAAAATTATGTTTTCGTCAAGTAAGAAAATATAGTCAAAGATATCTATCATCGTCATTCTTAACTGACATTTATACTTTGTGGAGCACTAAAATAGTCACTGTCGTCATATTTTTTTCTTTGTCTTACCTCAACTAAAATAGTCAAATGTAACTTTTTCAACACTTTCATAACTAAAATTATATGCCGCTAAGTAAGAAAAATAGTCAAATGTAACTTTTTCAGCACTTTCGTAAAAATTATATGTTGTTAAGTAAGAAAAATAGTCAAAGGTGCTCTCCGTAACACCAAAGTTACTCTTCGAGATAACAAAAGACACTCTCAAACACTCAAAAAATTTACTCGTATCCTCAAAGTTATTCTCAGAGTCATCAAAAAGTTAATCTCAGTCATCAAAATGCTATTCTCTAAGTAGCCTTTCATTCATCAGAGAAACTTTCTAAGACATCTTCGTTCATTAAAGTTAATCTCAGAGGCATAAAAGTTATTCTCAGAGCTATCAAACTTGTTCTCTATGCCATCAAAAAGTATTTTCTCGTTCATCAATGTTAATCTCAGAGTTAACAAAGGTAATCTCTAACTCACTTTCGTTCAACATATTAATTCTCTAAGTCCTCAAAGTTATTCTCTAAGACAACAAAGGTATTCTTTAAGACAACAAAGTCTTTCTCAGAGCTATCAAACTTGTTCTCAAAGACATCAAAGTTGTTTCAAAGACATCAAAGTTAATCTCAGAGTTATCCAAAGATATTCTCATGTCCACAAAAGTTATTCTCAGAGCTATCAAAGTTAATCTCAGACATCTTCGTTCATAAAAATTATTCTCAGAGACATCTAAAGTTATTCTCTAAGACATCAAAGTTATTCTAAGAGCTATCAAAAGTTATTCTCAGTCATGATATGTTATTCTCTAAGTAACCTTTCGTTCATCAGAGACATTCTCTAAGTCTTCAAAGTTATTCTCTAGGAAACAAAAGTTATTCCAAGAGACATCAAAAGTTAATCTAAGACATCATCTTTCATCAAAGTTAATTTAGAGACCTCTAAAGTTATTATGTAAGACATAAAAGTTATTCTCAGAGTCATCAAAGTTGTTCTCTAAGACATCTTTGTTCATCAAACTTATTCTCGATGCCATCAAAAAAGTATTTTCTCGTTCATCAAAGTTAATCTCAGAGTTAACAAAGGTAATCTCTAACTCACTTTCGTTCAACATATTAATTCGCTAAGTCCTCAAAGTTATTCTCTAAGACAACAAAGTCTTTCTCAGAGCTATCAAACTTGTTCTCAAAGTCATCAAAGTTAATCTTGCTCATCAAAGTTGTTCTCTAAGACATCAAAGTTAATCTCAGAGTTATCCAAAGATATTCTTGCTCATCAAAGTTGTTCTCTAAGACATAAAAGTTATTCTCAGAGTCATCAAAAGTTGTTCTCTAAGACATCAATGTTGCTATCTAAGACATCAAAGATGTTCTCTAAATCATAAAAGTTAATCTTTAAGTCACCTTCGTTCATTAGAGAAACTTTCCAATCCATCTTCGTTGACCAAAGTTATTCTCAGAGTCATCAAAGCGATCTCTAATTCACCTTCGTTCTCCAAAAGTTGTTCTCTAAGACACCTTCGTTCATCAAAGAAACTCTCCTTCTTCCATCATGTTATTCTTTAAGACATCTTCAGTCATAAAATTTCTCTCCAAAATGTAACTAGTTCAGCTTTTCATGCCAAACCTGCACTTCTGTTAAAACATATTTTCTTAGTTGCTTTACCCTAAAACTGTTCTCTGAACTACACTGATCAAACCTACGTAACCTATCCTCTCCACCCAATGTTACTTAGTTAACTTAACCTTCATACCCTAACTTAACTTACCTACATTACCTAACTTAACCTGCATAACCTAACCTGCTTAACTTACCTTACCTATCTTACCTAACTTACCTGACTTAACCTAACTTATCCTGCTTAACCTAACTTACCTACATTTACCTAACTTAACCTGCCTAATCTAACTTTACATACCCTAACTTAACTTACCTACATTACCTAACTTAGCCTGCATAACCTAACCTGCTTAACTTAACTTACCTTACCTTACCTAACTTACATAATTTAACCTAACTTACCTTACCTTACCTAACTTAACCTGCTTAACCTAACTTATTTAACTTATCTTACCTATCCTAACGTAACCTAACTTGCTTTACCTAACTTAATCTTACATTCCCAAACTGATGTATCCTAAATTATCTAGTCAAACCAGACATGATCTAACTTACATAAGTATTCATTCTTGTCTTTTGTGTTTCGTCAATCATTGTCTCATATTCATTTACTCATTTCATTAGTAAATTTCTCAAATGGTCACTTATGCATTTCAAGTGCTATTTGTTAGAGATTGGATATTTAAGCATTTCAAAGAATTTTTGTTTATATGGGCATTTACTCATTTCAAGGGATAATTTCTCAAATGGACGTTTTTGCATTTCAAGTGTTATTTGTTTAAGATTGGGTGTTTAACCATTTCAAAGGATTTTTGTTATATATGGGAAACTTACTCGTTTCAAGGGCTAATTTCTCAAATGGTCATTTTTGCAGATCAAGGGTTATTTGTTAAAGTTCATCAAGTTGCTCATAAGTTGTATTTATTATGTTTGTTATCATTTATTCTTATTCCCCAACCCCTTAACCTAACCTCTTGTAATCGTAGTGTATTTGGTAGGTTCTATCATATGTTCTTATTCCCCAACCCTTTAACCTAACCTTTCAGATGTAGTTTATTGTGTTTTTTGACGTATTTGTTGAATATATTATCCTTTTCCTAACCTTTCAGATGTAGTTTTGTTTCTCCTTTTTGTATATTTTTACCCAAACCCACCATCCCACTTAACCTTCTTTCCTTCTTTTACTTTGTTTTCACATATAAGTTCATTCTTTATCTTAGTAATAATAAAAAAAATTACAATAGTAAAGAATCAGATCTACTAAGACTTGAAATTGAGAAAAACAAGAGAGCAAATACGTCAAAAACACAAAAACTACATCTGAAAGGTTAGGTTAAAGGGTTGGGGAGTAAGAACATATGATAGAACCTACCAAATACACTACGATTACAAGAGGTTAGGTTAAAGGGTTGAGGAATAAGAACATATGATAGAACCTACCAAATACACTACGATTACAAGAGGTTAGGTTAAGGGGTTGGGGAATAAGAATAAATGATAACAAACATAATAAATACAACTTATGAGCAACTTGATGAACTTTAACAAATAACCCTTGATCTGCAAAAATGACCATTTGAGAAATTAGCCCTTGAAACGAGTAAGTTTCCCATATATAACAAAAATCCTTTGAAATGGTTAAACACCCAATCCTAAACAAATAACACTTGAAATGCAAAAACGTCCATTTGAGAAATTATCCCTTGAAATGAGTAAATGCCCATATATAACAAAAATTCTTTGAAATGCTTAAATATCCAATCTCTAACAAATAGCACTTGAAATGCATAAGTGACCATTTGAGAAATTAACTAATGAAATGAGTAAATGAATATGAGACAATGATTGACGAAACACAAAAGACAAGAATGAATACTTATGTAAGTTAGATCATGTCTGGTTTGACTAGATAATTTAGGATACATCAGTTTGGGAATGTAAGATTAAGTTAGGTAAAGCAAGTTAGGTTACGTTAGGATAGGTAAGATAAGTTAAATAAGTTAGGTTAAGCAGGTTAAGTTAGGTAAGGTAAGGTAAGTTAGGTTAAATTATGTAAGTTAGGTAAGGTAAGGTAAGTTAAGTTAAGCAGGTTAGGTTATGCAGGCTAAGTTAGGTAATGTAGGTAAGTTAAGTTAGGGTATGTAAAGTTAGGTTAGGCAGGTTAAGTTAGGTAAATGTAGGTAAGTTAGGTTAAGCAGGATAAGTTAGGTTAAGTCAGGTAAGTTAGGTAAGGTAAGTTAAGCAGGTTAGGTTATGCAGGTTAAGTTAGGTAATGTAGGTAAGTTAAGTTAGGGTATGAAGGTTAAGTTAACTAAGTAACATTGGGTGGAGAGGATAGGTTACGTAGGTTTGATCAGTGTAGTTCAGAGAACAGTTTTAGGGTAAAGCAACTAAGAAAATATGTTTTAACAGAAGTGCAGGTTTGGCATGAAAAGCTGAACTAGTTACATTTTGGAGAGAAATTTTATGACTGAAGATGTCTTAAAGAATAACATGATGGAAGAAGGAGAGTTTCTTTGATGAACGAAGGTGTCTTAGAGAACAACTTTTGGAGAACGAAGGTGAATTAGAGATCGCTTTGATGACTCTGAGAATAACTTTGGTCAACGAAGATGGATTGGAAAGTTTCTCTAATGAACGAAGGTGACTTAAAGATTAACTTTTATGATTTAGAGAACATCTTTGATGTCTTAGATAGCAACATTGATGTCTTAGAGAACAACTTTTGATGACTCTGAGAATAACTTTTATGTCTTAGAGAACAACTTTGATGAGCAAGAATATCTTTGGATAACTCTGAGATTAACTTTGATGTCTTAGAGAACAACTTTGATGAGCAAGATTAACTTTGATGACTTTGAGAACAAGTTTGATAGCTCTGAGAAAGACTTTGTTGTCTTAGAGAATAACTTTGAGGACTTAGCGAATTAATATGTTGAACGAAAGTGAGTTAGAGATTACCTTTGTTAACTCTGAGATTAACTTTGATGAACGAGAAAATACTTTTTTGATGGCATCGAGAATAAGTTTGATGAACAAAGATGTCTTATAGAACAACTTTGATGACTCTGAGAATAACTTTTATGTCTTACATAATAACTTTAGAGGTCTCTAAATTAACTTTGATGAAAGATGATGTCTTAGATTAACTTTTGATGTCTCTTGGAATAACTTTTGTTTCCTAGAGAATAACTTTGAAGACTTAGAGAATGTCTCTGATGAACGAAAGGTTACTTAGAGAATAACATATCATGACTGAGAATAACTTTTGATAGCTCTTAGAATAACTTTGATGTCTTAGAGAATAACTTTAGATGTCTCTGAGAATAATTTTTATGAACGAAGATGTCTGAGATTAACTTTGATAGCTCTGAGAATAACTTTTGTGGACATGAGAATATCTTTGGATAACTCTGAGATTAACTTTGATGTCTTTGAAACAACTTTGATGTCTTTGAGAACAAGTTTGATAGCTCTGAGAAAGACTTTGTTGTCTTAGAGAATACCTTTGTTGTCTTAGAGAATAACTTTGAGGACTTAGAGAATTAATATGTTGAACGAAAGTGGGTTAGAGATTACCTTTGTTAACTCTGAGATTAACATTGATGAACGAGAAAATACATTTTGATGGCATCGAGAACAAGTTTGATAGCTCTGAGAATAACTTTTATGCCTCTGAGATTAACTTTAATGAACGAAGATATCTTAGAAAGTTTCTCTGATGAATGAAAGGCTACTTAGAGAATAGCATTTTGATGACTGAGATTAACTTTTTGATGACTCTGAGAATAACTTTGAGGATACGAGTAAATTTTTTGAGTGTTTGAGAGTGTCTTTTGTTATCTCGAAGAGTAACTTTGGTGTTACGGAGAGCACCTTTGACTATTTTTCTTACTTAACGACATATAATTTTTACGAAAGTGCTGAAAAAGTGACATTTGACTATTTTTCTTACTTAGCGGCATATAATTTTAGTTACGAAAGTGTTGAAAAAGTTACATTTGACTATTTTAGTTGAGGAAAGACAAAGAAAAAAAATATGACGACAGTGACTATTTTAGTGCTCCACAAAGTATAAATGTCAGTTAAGAATGACGATGATAGATATCTTTGACTATATTTTCTTACTTGACGAAAACATAATTTTAGTTAGGAACAATGATGATGAATATGACTTTTTCTGTTGATTGATGGATAATTTTAGTTATGACATGACAATGAAACATGAAGAACACGGTTATTTTCTGATGACTAGGGAATAAGTGAAGTTATGAACAGTGTTGGAAAGATTCCTTTGACTATTTTTTGGTTGAATGGATAATAAGTTTAGTCGAGAAAAGAGGAAAGTGACTATGTTTTAGTTGATTGGCGAAAGATTTTTAGTTAAGAAGTTACAAGAAAGGTTTGTCTTTGTAAATTTGGAACTGAATAAAGTGTAGATTTGTTTAAGAACGGGGTTGGTAGAACTATTAAGTTGACTACGAGAATTACTTTGACATAGTTTTGCAAATAAAAACTTGGTGACTAAAATTGTTGAGGGAACTGTAATGCAGTATAATATTATTTGACAAAGAACTAGTTAGTGAATGGAAGAAACAAATTGGTTTAAAGAAACAAAGAACATAAAAAATTGAGGTTAAGTAGGGGAATTAACACAGTGAACATACGGTGAACACAGAAAACATGTAAGAAAAAGTTGATGAATAGAGTGAACATGCAGGGAATATGAACTTATAGAGAATATGAAGACATGATAAGGAACATAGGGAATACAAAGAATGAACACTGAACATGTGAAGAACAAGCTAAGAACATTGAGAACATGAATAATGAGTATAAAAGTTATACAGAGAACATATGATGTACATGAAAACATGACAAAGAACATAGTGAACATATGGGGAAAACGGTTGAAAACAGAAAAAATTAGAAAAACAGGTGAAAAGAATTGATCTGAGCATGCTGTGAACATTTTTAGAACATGGAATGAACACAGAAAACATGGAAAAAATGTGAAGAACACAGCTGAACATAGAGAACATGCATATTGAGTATAAAAGTTATACAGAGAACATATGATGTGCATGAAAACATGACAAAGAACATAGTGAACATACGGGGAACACAGAAAACATGTAAGAAAAAGTTGATGAATAGAGTGATCATGCAGGGAATAAGAACTTATAGAGAATATGAAGACATGATAAGGAACATAGGGAATACAAAGAATGAACACTGAACATGTGAAGAACAAGCTAAGAACATTGAGAACATGAATATTGAGTATAAAAGTTATACAGAGAACATATGATGTACATGAAAACATGACAAAGAACATAGTGAACATACGGGGAACACAGAAAACATGTAAGAAAAAGTTGATGAATAGAGTGATCATGCAGGGAATAAGAACTTATAGAGAATATGAAGACATGATAAGGAACATAGGGAATACAAAGAATGAACACTGAACATGTGAAGAACAAGCTATGAACATTGAGAACATGAATATTGAGTATAAAAGTTATACAGAGAACATATGATGTGCATGAAAACATGACAAAGAACATAGTGAACATACGGGAAAAAATGGTAGAAAACAGAAAAAATGAGAAAAACAGGTGAAAAAATTTGAACTGAGCATGCTGTGAACATTTGTAGAACATGGAACGAACACAGAAAACATGGAAAAAATGTGAAGAACACAGGTGAATATAGTGAAAATATGCAAATACAGGGGGACAAGAGCTGGAGCTCAGTAACTGACTTGATCTTATTTACTACGTCTGAAATATGACTGCTTAAAATTTCAGGGGGATTGGACTGCTAGTAGCGAAAATGTGGTCTCTGCCAAATTTGAGTCTTCAATTGGAACTCTGATTAATTTTGATCAAGAACTGGACTCTGATGAATTTTGCTATTAAAGTAGACTGGCGAATTTGAGCATAAACTGGACTCTGACGAAAATTGGGTATAAAATGGACTCTGTCAAATTTTCACAGATTACAGGACACTGATGAAATTTGCTCTCAAAGTATACTCTGGCGAATTTCTGTTGATAATTGGACTCTGATGAAATATGAGCTTAAAACTGTCTCTGACTAATTTTGCTCTCAAAGTAGACTCTGGCGAATTTCTGTTGATAATTGGACTCTGATGAAATATGAGCTTAAAACTGTCTCTGACGAATTTTGCTCTCAAAGTAGACTCTGGCGAATTTCTGTTGACAATTGGACTCTGATGAAATATGAGCTTAAAACTGTCTCTGACGAATTTTGCTCTCAAAGTAGACTCTGGCGAATTTCTGTTGATAATTGGACTCTGATGAAATATGAGCTTAAAACTGTCTCTGACTAATTTTGGTCTTTACAGGTGAAATAGCCGTAAATGCATATAAAACTAAATGTTATGGATAAGTTGTCTGTTTTCCTTAACAAAACATCTAAGACAATATTCTCTGAAAATGGTCCTTTTACAAATTCGGTCATAAACATATAAATAAACTTCTATGAATATTTGAAACTCTGAAAATAGCTGTAAGGAAATAGGAGGAGAGAGAGAGAGAGAGAGAGAGAGAGAGAGAGAGAGAGGGACGGTCCAGATATTATTATGGAGAAGATAAGATACGATTACCGAGGTGACCTGAAGGCCGCATCTGGCTGACGTCTAAAGTAAACACAGGTGAGGCGACAGATTGCTATTTCTCCCATAAGACCTTAACAAACTTCTATGTCTCGGAAATTATTTTTCTCATAAGAATTCCATACTTCTAAAATCTCGGAAATTACTCACTCATAAGAAATCCTTAATCCCAAATCTGTGACTCCCCAAATTTGCCTGAAAACCATGGCAGTCCACAGGGGGTTTTGGAACCTGAAAACCCTGGCTCCCACATGGGATTTTGGACCTGAAAACCATGGCTCCCACAGAGGATTTTTTCCCTTTGGACCTGAAAACCATGGCTCCCACAGAGGATTTTTTCCCTTTGGACCTGAAAACCATCGCTCCCACACGGGATTTTGGAACCTGAAAACCCTGGCTCCCACAGAGGATTTTTTCCCTTTGGACCTGAAAACCCTGGCTCCCACAGAGGATTTTTTCCCTTTGGACCTGAAAACCATGGCTCCCACAGAGGATTTTTTCCCTTTGGACCTGAAAACCATGGCTCCCACAGAGGATTTTTTCCCTTTGGACCTGAAAACCATGGCTCCCAGAGAGGATTTCCCCCCCCCCAAAAAAAAAATCCCCTGTGAGGCGCCATCCCTACTACTGACGTTTGCTTCATGCAAAAATTGATCTGGACACAAAGAATCCAATTCTTCTACCTCGTCACCACATCATCACTAAACTTCTTGTTTTACATCACCATCAATATGGTACTTTACATGGTGGAGTGTTAGATACTCTCACCGACCTTAGACAAAAGTACTGGCTTCCTCAAGGTCGTCAGACAGTCAAGTCAATAATTAAATTCTGTGTAATCTGTAAAAGGTACGATGCTAGAGTATGTCCTTACCCAGGACCTCCACCGCTCCCTGAAGAAAGAGTGGTTCATCTTCGTCCCTTTGAAACCACTGGTGTTGATTACACAGGAGCCTTACTTCTCACTGGCAACCCAGACAAGATTCCAGTGAAAGCTTACATTTGTCTATTTACGTGTGCTACAACCAGAGGCGTACATTTAGAAGTGACTTTAGATATGAGTGCTGAAGCCTTCCTCCAGGCCTTCCGCAAATTTGCAGCTCGCAGATCTTGTCCCAAACTAATGATATCGGACAATGGTTCCAATTTTGTGGCAGGAGAAACCTGTCTGCGAGAAGTCTGGAATCACCCAGAAGTACAGTCAGTCCTGCAGAGACGACAATGTCACTGGAAATTTATAGCACCAAGAGCCCCTTGGCAAGGTGGGTTCTATGAGCGAATGATAGGCACAGTCAAGAAGTGTTTAAGAAAAACCTTACACAGACAAAAGGTCAGTTACTCCGAACTCCAAACCATTGTTGTGGAAATCGAGGCGCGAGTCAATAACCGCCCATTAACGTACCTGTCTGATGATTTCACCCAGAGAGAGCCTCTGAGTCCCTCACACTTGATCCATGGAGGTCTACTGAGCCCTCTCATCCCTTTAGCCGAAGAGGACCCTGTAGACCCGTCACATGTGACCAGAGGAGACTTGGTGGAAAGCTACCAGCATCTCTCCAGAGTTATTAACAGGTGGAATGAGGTGTGGACTCGAGAGTACCTCACAGCTCTACGAGAGTACCACTACGGAGCTTCGAGTCCTTACAATAAAGTACAGCTTAAACCAGGGGACCTAGTACTAGTCGACAGTGATGGACCAAGGTCAGAGTGGCCCATAGGCAAAATTGTTGCCATTCATCCAGATCATCAAGGTGTCCTGAGAGTAGTGAAAGTTTTATGCCGAGACAACACTACTCTAAAAACTTTAGAGAAGCTGGTTCCTCTCGAATTGGCTGAACGAGAGTATCAACCAGAACTAGCTTCCCCAGTAGTTTCCGAGGACAGTAATTCTGATCCTCCGAGAAACCGCCCCACTAGAGAATTGCTGCTCAACAATGTAAGCGGAAACTGCAAGCCTATTACAGCTCTGACCAAGAGTAAATCCTTTTACATCCAATTTAGATAACCATGATGATACTGTGGTGAGGTGTCAAGTAACAAACCATTACAAGTCACAATGACCCAGGACATTCTCAACGCAGTAGATTCTCTGTTGTTTGAATTGTGTGATTTAAATCTTTAATTGTTGAATAGGCTATAAATAACATTACTTATCTAGAGTACCTGAGAGTTTACAGACGTTGAGATTTTGTAACATACACATTACATGTCATAGCGACACCAGTCTCAGAGTTTATTGTAAGCTTTCTTAGTTATCAACTTTAGGTAATTTTTAATAACATGTTCCATTTAACATGAAATCAGCAAGACTTAAGTTTCTTCTATGTCCTTGACAAATACGGGACATTCGTTATGTGTGTACTAACATACTAACATACTAATATACTAATATTAATATTAACTTCGGGATGGGTGTGTCAGTACTCCACATTACACTGCGACCCTAAAATTCTCCCTACGGAGTTATGTTGGAAATTTCCAACACTAATACAACACTGTTGTATTATTATTAATTATTACTAAATCTACTAATCACTGTAGTAATTAAAATTAACCAAATGTAGAGTTCACATGTACTAATAATTACATCTGTACAATAAGGCTAGAATTCTTACGTCACCAGACGCCAGTATTGCGTCAGATTCCATTATAATAAACACAACTATATCCAGTGTGTCTGAGAATTGAATTTGATTCTCTATAAAACAACGGTGTTCTGTGTGATAATTATTTACAGATAAACTGATCCCCAACTAATGCCAAATAGAGCGTTTATAGTTATAACTGTTATCTGGTAATAAATTTAACGTCACGCGTGAATGCCCTGGAGAGACTTTAATTCCTCTCCATTGCTTGTTTACCTTCGTAAAACGGGCGAATAATAATATTTAACTCCTCTGAATAATAAACCCGTCCTTATCCGAGCATTTCAACCACAACTGCGATAGATGATATTATTCGTAGTTAATAATTTGTGTATCAAATGCGGGATGCGGAGCGGGGCAGGGGAGACGCCAGTACACGAGGCGACGCCACGAGAGAGAGACGCCATTACCCAAGCGGCCAGGGTGGACGCCACCAAGAGCTCAAGACGAAAGTCGCCACTGTGAGGTGTGAAGAACCTTTGCAGACAACAACTTAGCTGGTGTCAGTGTCACTTTATACGTCATGTTGAATTGTCAAGAGATTTAATTTGACATTCAGCCAGGAACCTGTTAATTTGTTCCGTGTAGCACAACGTGACCGGCCAGAGAAGCGCGTCAACATCTAGGCAAGGCTCGATACCACGTGTTCGTTACTACGACGGCTGAACCAAGGACGCGAACTTCGGCAAGCCTTAACTTACACAGTGCCCTATTAGCTAAGTACCTTTATTCCCATTTGATGCATCATTTTGGAGGGGGGTTATAGCGGGGTAGCTTGTCGTCACGCAGAGCGACTATAAAAACCACAGGTTATTATCAGTCTCCATTCTCTAATTTAAATTTCTTGAACATAGATGACTAGCAGCTTAATATGTTGCTACTGAATATAATTTGATTTGCAGCGTGTGTGAAGAATTCCCCGAGCTGTCATTTCCCGTGTTAAATCATCTCCCAGTGTTCCATGATGAGTTCAGGAGATTCCGAGGATGAGTCATAATCGATGTCTTGGAAAACGTCTTCAAGCTAAGACCCCTTTCCGTATTCTTTAAATTACATTATCTGTAGTATTATTCATGCGGAGCACTGTTTTCTGGATTAACATGTGTTTATTATAATTATTAATTTCTCATGTTCATAATCTATGTTCTTATTGGTGATTGTTTCTATTGATTCTTTAATTGGTCATAGGATTACATTATTGCATAATGAACTGGTGCATGAACCACACTAGTTCCTGGATATATATGAAGTTCCAGTAATACCCCCCCCCCCCCAATGTAGGTGTTTGAGGCTTAGATTCAGTTAAATTATACAGCCCATTAATTATATAAGTGGTCATATTTTCTAGTATTTTATCCATAGTTACTGGTTCATCTAAGAATTTTCTAATGATCACAATTTCTTAGTTTCCCTCTTTACTATAAAAGTGGGTGGTCCTTCGTAATAGAATTTCATTACATTAATATTTAAATAAATAGAGTCAAGCCCCAAATGTCCCACAAAGGTTATTCACTTTTACATCAAGAAACGACAATGAATTATCAACTTCACACTCTGCAGTAAAGTGTATATTACTATGTTGTGCATTAAGATACTCTCTAAATTTCTCAATATGACATTGGTCCCTAAACAACAAAAAAGTGTCATCTACATATCTCCTGTACAAGACTGGTTTAAAGGCCGAAGGACAATTATCAAGCCAATTTATTTCATGAAAACTCAAAAAAGCATTAGCCACTGCAGGACCTAAAGGAGACCCCATTGCTACTCCATCAATTTGTTTATAATAAATATTATTAAACATAAAGATGGAGTCTTTAATTGCTATTTCTAACAGCCGTCTGAATATTTTACTACAAAATCCAGACACTAAGTTAGTGTCAGCAAATAATTGACTTACACAGATATCAATGGTTTCCAACAAAGGAATATTAGTAAAAAGTGATTCAACATCGAAACTGGCCAATATAGTTGGGAACTCAAAATTTAAAGAGGAAAGTTCTTTTACAAAATCCTGAGAATTTCTCACAGTAAATTCATCATGCGTTAATGGTTCTAATAATGGAACCAGAAACTTTGCCAGTTTATAATTAAAAGTGCCAATCGCTGATAAATATATATGGGTTACCTAAAGTTCATCAAACAGGTATACCGATTCGTCCTATTTTATCAGCGATTGGCACTTTTAATTATAAACTGTCAAAGTTTCTGGTTCCATTATTGTCGGTAATCACTGTTTACCAACGTACCTGTGGACGAGACAATCGGGATGATAGCCGACAGAGTGTATCGTGATCCAGCCTGTACTCCTCTTGACATACCCGAAAATATTCTAAGGAAACTACTCCAAGCTTGTACTAAAGAGGCACCCTTCTTGAGCCCGGATGGGCACATGTATAAGCAAGTAGATGGGGTCGCCATGGGTTCTCCCCTAGGTGTCCTGTTTGCAAACTTCTACATGGGTACCATCGAGCAAAAAGTCTTAGTCGACATGAACTTGAAACCGGCCATATACTGCAGGTATGTTGACGACATTTTTACACAGGTACCTGATGTCAGACATCTGCAGGAGCTGAAGGAGGCATTTGAGCAGAGTTCCGTGCTGCGTTTCACTTACGAGATGGAAAAGGATGGGAAGCTGCCCTTTCTAGAGGTAACAGTCATGGAAAAGAGCGGAGGTTTCCACACTGCAGTCTACACTAAGGAAACGAACATAGAAATGTGCCTAAATGCCAACAGCGACTGCCCAGACAGGTACAAGAGGAGTGTTGTTAACGTATATGTCGACCGTGCTCTAAGCCACAGCTCAGAATGGAAGCAAGTCGACGAAGAACTCTGTAGGGTAAGGCAGGTCCTAGTCAACAACAGCTTCTCCAATGGTTTCGTCGAAGACATCATAAGAAGGAAAGTGAAACGCCATGCAACCTTTGAAGTGACAACTAACACAACACCTATACCCCCTATTAGACTATTTTACAGGAACTTCTTTTCCACAGCTCTTAAAACAGAGGAAAGGGTCCTGAAAGATATTGTTAATAGAAACGTTATCCCTACAGACAAAAATCAGAGGATACAACTGACGATTTACTATAAAACCAGAAAAACGGCCAGCCTACTCATGAGAAACTCTCCAGACACAAAGCAGAACGCTTTAAAAGAGACCAACGTCGTCTATGCCTTCAAATGCCCACTTGGGGACTGTAAGCTCCAAAAAACCCAGTATATAGGCAAGACAACAACATCTCTTTCTAGGCGTTTAACGATGCATAAACAACAGGGCTCCATTAAGGAACATATAATCTCTTCCCACAACCAAACCATCGCCAGAGAAATCCTAGTAAACAACACAGAAATCATCGATAGATACAGCGATAGCAGGCGGCTTGACGTTTGCGAGGCACTACACATTAAGAAGTCAACACCAGCAATCAACAGCCAATTAATGCACAACTATATTCTACCCACCTCAAGACTCCGCTCCAATATAGAAGCATCAAGAAATATGGACCAATAGGCTTTCTACAATCACTTCCATTTCAATACCCATTGTTTCGTGTTCTGTCTTGTGTTGATGAAATTAATACCCTATTAATGCCACCTCTTGTTCTGTCTTGTGTTTATGAAATTAATACCCTATTAATGCCACCTCACCCCCATCCACCTCACTCAAATGTAGATATAAACAAAACCGGAGATGTG
>NC_091230.1:8537227-8554727 GCF_040958095.1 Procambarus clarkii | reverse complement strand
CAAGACAGAACACGAAACAATGGATATTGAATAGAAGTGTTTGTAGAAAGCCTATTGGTCCATATTTCTTGATGCTTCTATATTGGAGCGGAGTCTTGAGGTGGGTAGAATATAGTTGTGCAATAATTGGCTGTTGATTGCTGGTGTTGACTTCTGATGTGTAGTGCCTCGCAAACGTCAAGCCGCCTGCTATCGCTGTATCTATCGATGATTTCTGTGTTGTTTACTAGGATTTCTCTGGCGATGGTTTGGTTATGGGAAGAGATTATATGTTCCTTAATGGAGCCCTGTTGTTTATGCATCGTTAAACGCCTAGAAAGAGATGTTGTTGTCTTGCCTATATACTGGGTTTTTTGGAGCTTACAGTCCCCAAGTGGGCATTTGAAGGCATAGACGACGTTAGTCTCTTTTAGAGCGTTCTGTTTCGTGTCTGGAGAGTTTCTCATGAGTAGGCTGGCCGTTTTTCTGGTTTTATAGTAAATCGTCAGTTGTATCCTCTGATTTTTGTCTGTAGGGATAACGTTTCTATTAACAATATCTTTCAGGACCCTTTCCTCTGTTTTATGAGCTGTGGAAAGAAGTTCCTGTAAAATAGTCTAATAGGGGGTATAGGTGTTGTGTTAGTTGTCTCTTCGGAGGTTGCATGGCTTTTCACTTTCCTTCTTATGATGTCTTCGATGAAACCATTGGAGAAGCCGTTATTGACTAGAACCTGCCTTACCCTACAGAGTTCTTCGTCGACTTGCTTCCATTCTGAGCTGTGGCTGAGAGCACGGTCGACGTATGCGTTAACAACACTCCTCTTGTACCTGTCAGGGCAGTCGCTGTTGGCATTAGGCACATTCCTATGTTTGTTTCCTTTGTGTAGACTGCAGTGTGGAAACCTCCGCCCTTTTCCATGACTGTTACATCTAGAAAAGGCAGCTTCCCATCCTTTTCCGTCTCGTAAGTGAAACGCAGCACGGAACTCTGCTCAAATGCCTCCTTCAGCTCCTGCAGATGTCTGACATCAGGTACCTGTGTAAAAATGTCGTCAACATACCTGCAGTATATGGCCGGTTCAAGTTCATGTCGACTAAGACTTTTTGCTCGATGGTACCCATGTAGAAGTTTGCAAACAGGACACCTAGGGGAGAACCCATAGCGACCCCATCTACTTGCTTATACATATGCCCATCCGGGCTCAAGAAGGGTGCCTCTTTAGTACAAGCTTGGAGTAGTTTCCTCAGAATACTTTCTGGCATGTCAAGAGGAGTACAGGCTGGATCACGATACACTCTGTCGGCTATCATTCCGATTGTCTCGTCCACAGGTACGTTGGTAAACAGCGATTCTACGTCCAACGAGGCTCTTATCCCTGTGGCCCGTGCGCCCCGCAGTAAGTCCACAAATTCCTTTGGAGACTTCAGGCTGAAGGCGCAAGGAACATAAGGAGTCAGCAGGCCGTTGAGTCGCTTTGCCAATCTGTACGTGGGTGTGGGTATCTGGCTAATGATTGGCCGAAGTGGGTTTCCAGGCTTGTGCGTCTTGACATTTCCATACGCATATCCAGGTTTATATTCCCCAATGATCTTTGGCAGGTGGAGTCCGGATTTCCACCTGCCAAAGATCATTGGGGAATATAAACCTGGATATGCGTATGGAAATGTCAAGATGCACAAGCCTGGAAACCCACTTCGGCCAATCATTAGCCAGATACCCACACCCACGTACAGATTGGCAAAGCGACTCAACGGCCTGCTGACTCCTTATGTTCCTTGCGCCTTCAGCCTGAAGTCTCCAAAGGAATTTGTGGACTTACTGCGGGGCGCACGGGCCACAGGGATAAGAGCCTCGTTGGACGTAGAATCGCTGTTTACCAACGTACCTGTGGACGAGACAATCGGAATGATAGCCGACAGAGTGTATCGTGATCCAGCCTGTACTCCTCTTGACATGCCAGAAAGTATTCTGAGGAAACTACTCCAAGCGTGTACTAAAGAGGCACCCTTCTTGAGCCCGGATGGGCATATGTATAAGCAAGTAGATGGGGTCGCTATGGGTTCTCCCCTAGGTGTCCTGTTTGCAAACTTCTACATGGGTACCATCGAGCAAAAAGTCTTAGTCGACATGAACTTGAAACCGGCCATATACTGCAGGTATGTTGACGACATTTTTACACAGGTACCTGATGTCAGACATCTGCAGGAGCTGAAGGAGGCATTTGAGCAGAGTTCCGTGCTGCGTTCACTTACGAGACGGAAAAGGATGGGAAGCTGCCTTTTCTAGATGTAACAGTCATGGAAAAGGGCGGAGGTTTCCACACTGCAGTCTACACAAAGGAAACAAACATAGGAATGTGCCTAAATGCCAACAGCGACTGCCCTGACAGGTACAAGAGGAGTGTTGTTAACGCATACGTCGACCGTGCTCTCAGCCACAGCTCAGAATGGAAGCAAGTCGACGAAGAACTCTGTAGGGTAAGGCAGGTTCTAGTCAATAACGGCTTCTCCAATGGTTTCATCGAAGACATCATAAGAAGGAAAGTGAAAAGCCATGCAACCTCCGAAGAGACAACTAACACAACACCTATACCCCCTATTAGACTATTTTACAGGAACTTCTTTTCCACAGCTCATAAAACAGAGGAAAGGGTCCTGAAAGATATTGTTAATAGAAACGTTATCCCTACAGACAAAAATCAGAGGATACAACTGACGATTTACTATAAAACCAGAAAAACGGCCAGCCTACTCATGAGAAACTCTCCAGACACGAAACAGAACGCTCTAAAAGAGACTAACGTCGTCTATGCCTTCAAATGCCCACTTGGGGACTGTAAGCTCCAAAAAACCCAGTATATAGGCAAGACAACAACATCTCTTTCTAGGCGTTTAACGATGCATAAACAACAGGGCTCCATTAAGGAACATATAATCTCTTCCCATAACCAAACCATCGCCAGAGAAATCCTAGTAAACAACACAGAAATCATCGATAGATACAGCGATAGCAGGCGGCTTGACGTTTGCGAGGCACTACACATCAAGAAGTCAACACCAGCAATCAACAGCCAATTATTGCACAACTATATTCTACCCACCTCAAGACTCCGCTCCAATATAGAAGCATCAAGAAATATGGACCAATAGGCTTTCTACAAACACTTCTATTCAATATCCATTGTTTCGTGTTCTGTCTTGTGTTGATACTTTTAATACCCTATTAATATCCTCTAATGCCACATCATCCTTCCCACCTCACTCAAATGTAATGCCACATCACCCTTCCCACCTCACTCAAATGTAGATATAAAATCAGGGAAACGCAAGTTCTAATCAGTTGTGTATTTGTGAAGTCTTTGAAAATGTAATAAGTTTTACGAAACGCGCCCGTGTCGCGTCAGACTAGAAATAAAAATGAATTTTGGAGAAGTGATTTTTGATTTACCTCCAACAGTGAAGCATAATGTACGAAAGATTGAGAAAATTCGTGTTAGAATTATTAATCTTACTTTTTCGGTCATATTTAATAAAATATGTCTACAGGAAAGACTGCTACCAAAATATACTAATATACACACACACATATATATATATATATATATATATATATATATATATATATATATATATATATATATATATATATATATATATATATATATATATATATATATGTGTGTGTGTGTCCCTGTCAGACGTGTGACAGGGCACGCTATATCCGGTTGAGGGACGATAATGTGCGCATTCATTCCAACAACGGAGTCAGGTGTTTGGGTTCTGAGCGCCCTCCCAGGGAGAACACCAATCAACAGCCCACACCGCACATAAGGCAAAACACCTCCCAGACCTTCATTCCCACAGAAAATTTATTAGAAGCTATCAAAGCAACATCGGCCAGAACCTTGCAACACATCCCTAAAGCAGCCCGCCCCATGCAGCAGCCAAATTATCTGCCCTCCTGAGAAAGGTCAATGACTCTCCTGGAACGACCCAAGCATGGCACAACCTCCTAATGTTTGGCAACATATGTCTAGCCACCCCGGGAGCCGGTCGGCCGAGCGGACAGCACGCGGGGCTTGTGATCCTGTGGTCCTTGGTTCAATCCCAGGCGCCGGCGAGAAACAACGGGCAAAGTTTCTTTCACCCTATGCCCTTGTTACCTAGCAGTAAAATAGGTACCTGGGTGTTAGTCAGCTATCACGGGCTGCTTCCTGGGGGTGGAGGCCTGGTCGAGGACCGGGCCGCGGGGACACTAAAGCCCCGAAATCATCTCAAGATAACCTCAAGATAACCCCTGCAAGGAGAGACAAAAACCTTAGCTGCCTCAGTCATCAAAGCTATAAATGATTTTCCCAGGGAGGACAACCAGGTGCGCCTTCCCACTCGCGCGAGAAACACCCACGGCAGGAAGAGCAACAGTGGCATATCCGAGACATCAAAAATCAGAACATCAGTCACCAAGAAAATAGAAGAAGGAAACACTATTGGCGCAATAAGAGTCATCACCAGTGAGGTCTCAATTGCCGACAGAGATGCCGCAACAGCTCAAGCCCTAAGGGAGAAAACACCCACCCAGGGCTCCGCGTGAGGACGACATTGTACAAGTGGGGGGCTACCGGAGCAGAACATCTCTGGGTGGCTGAATCTGTGGTCCATAAAGCAGCCATGTCCTTCCCTACAGGATCAGCAGGTGGGTTCACAGGACTAAAACCCAACCACCTCAAGCAAATGCTCAACCCTGCACTGGGTGACATTGCAAAGAACCTCTTGGTGGAACTAACCAGATTCACCAACACATGTCTAGCTGGCAACATACCAGCGTCCATAAGACCTATCTTTTTGGAGCATCTCTCTGTGCTCTAAAGAAAAGGGATGGAGGGATCAGGCCAATAGCTGTGGGCAATTCTCTCCGGCGTCTCGTCGCAAAGGCAGCTGCAAGAACAGTTAGTGATGCAGCGGCCAACATGCTGAAGCCAAAACAGTTCGGGTTTGGCATTCCACAAGGGTGTGAGGCGGCAGCCCATGCAGCTCGAGCCTTCATCGCCAACATCACAGACGAAAAGGCCCTTATCAAGCTAGATTTCAAAAATGCCTTCAATTTGGTGCGGAGGGATTGCTGTACTCCGTGCGGTTCATAGTCATTTCCCTTCCCTCTACCCTTTTGTACATTCATGCTACAGTATGGATCTTAAGCTACTTTTTGGCGAACATGAAATTGACTCGCGAGATGGCGTCCAACAGGGTGACCCCCTTGCTCCTCTTCTTTTCTGCTTAGTCATCAAACAAGTCACAGAGGTCCTGTCCAGCGAGCTTAACATCTGGTTCTTGGATGATGGTACCCTAGCTGGTTCCCAAGACTCCCTCCTGGAGGACATCAGAAAAATCCAGAGCAAGGTGCAGTTTTAGGCCTCACCCTGAACCCTTCTAAATGTGAAATAATATGTTCCAACCAGGGCATCGTAGAGAGAATAGAGGGTCTTCTGCCAAATATCCATAAAACTAAACCTGAAGACAGCACACTCCTAGGAGCTCCCCTGGGGTTGAAAGCCATCGATGAGGTCCTTGATAAGAAAATCGCCGACCTTAAGAGGATGGATGGGAGGATTGAGGATATTGATGCTCATGATGCACTCTACCTCATCACCAGATGTCTGTCCCTCCCCAGGTTAACCTACTTTCTGAGGTGTTCACCATCTTACAGTAGCCAAAAACTAAGTGAGTATGACCGGTTACTGAAATCAATGCTAGAAAAAGCCCTTAACCTCTCTCTCGATGACCTACAGTGGAAACAAGCCTCTCTTCCCGTAAGAACTTGGGGGCCTCGGAGTTCGAACAGCAACGCAAATCGCTGTTCCAGCCTTCCAGCCTTCCTGTCCTCCCTTATCAGCATCCGACGACCTTGTGAAGGAAATTCTACCTGCCCACTTACATCAGCTGGCAGGTGTACACGATCCCAATTTTACATGCTGTGCCACAGAGTGGGCCTCTCGTGCAGGCCAATCACCTCAACCACCATCCCCAAAAGCCCACAAGCAATCCAGCTGGGATGGCCCCATTGTAGACCAAGTTGCTGCAACAACACAACACGATTGCTCGCCTCACAGCAGTAGCAGCACCACATGCAGGGGATTTCCTGTTAGCAACCCCAATGTCGGCAACTGGCACGCGTCTCACACCACACGCCCTCTGAATTGCTGTGGCCCTCCGCCTTGCTGCCCCAATCCACACCAGATATAGGTGTATTTGCAACGAGGTGGTGGCTGACAGGTACGGCCACCATGGCCTACTCTGCCAAAGCACAGGGGGATGGCACTCGAGCCACAATGAAGTTAACGACATCATCAAGAGGAGCCTCACCACAGCTGGATGCCCAGCTGAAAGAGAGCCCCGTTACCTAACGTCCGGTAACTCTGATGCTCTTATTGGTCGCCTGGATGGTATCACAGTGAACCCCTGGAAGAATGGCAAGCAGTTGGTATGGGACTACACGTGCGTATCAACCCTGGCTAACACCTACATTAACCTCAGTGTTGCACAACCAGGTGGTGCTGCACCCACAGGGAAGCAGCCAAATCCCGTAAGTATAGTGAACTGGATCACCACTACAATTTTGTCCCCTTGCTTCTGAGACACTCGGCGCCTGGGGTAAAAGTGCTACCAGTTTTTTTGAAGGAACTGGGTTCTAGGCTCATTGAAACAACAAGGGACCCAAGAGCTGCAAGCTTTCTTTCCAGCGCCTCAGTGTGGCGATACAGAGGGGAAATGCGCACTGCATTTAGGGTTCCTGCCCGCCATCTGAGGAGCTGGAGGAACTCGACAACCTATGAAACCATCTTTGTAACCCATATGTAACTCCTTTTTTGTAACAAAGTTCAAATAAAGTAAATATATAGTGTACATACAAAAGAATGGGGGTGGTAGGAGAAGATAATATTAGTGTTCAGTGAGAAACCACAAGGTCTCCTCTGAATACTTTTTATTTTCTTCTCCGAGGCTATGGGTCCCCACATTGGTACCAGAGGTGGTACCCTCACAAACTCTCTCTCTCTCTCTCTCTCTCTCTCTATATATATATATATATATATTATATATATATATATATATATATATTATATATATATATATATATATATATATATATATATATATATATATATATATATGCAACAATGATCACAAAAACACTGATCCAAGTATGCAGAATAACCACATATGAAAAATAGAAAATGCTTAACGCGTTTTCGGCTAATTCGCCTTCATCAGAGCAAAGTAGAATACAAGATTCTACTTTGCTCTGATGAAGGCGAATTAGCCGAAAACGCGTTAAGCATTTTCTATTTTTCATATGTGGTTATTCTGCATATATATATATATATATATATATATATATATATATATATATATATATATATATATATATATATATATATATATATATAATAATATATATATATATATATATTATATATATATATATATATATATATTATATATATATATATATATATATATATATATGTCATACATACCTAGTAGCCAGAACACACTTACCGGCCTAGTATGCAAGGCCCGATTTGAAGATTAACAATCTTTGGACAACACCCACCTTTGGACAACACTTGTGGTTTATGCAAGTATAGGCTTATAAGCTGGACACGAGTTCTCTCACATTGACAGTGGCTTGACGAAAAATGCACACTAACCCCACACTCATCTGGTGCCCTCGGGAAGTGGAGATATTTGGGATGTATATATATATATATCTCGAAGGTCTCTACTTCTTTTGTAGGGTCTGATGGTGTAGTGGGTTAAAGCATACTAGTTATGGCAGCTACTGGAAGGTAGTTGTGCTTTCTGGGTTCGAGTCCCACTGGTGGGTGTTGTCCAAAGATTGTTAATCTTCACTTGTGGTTTATGCAAGTATAGGCTTATAAGCTGGACACGAGTTCTCTCACATTGACAGTGGCTTGACGAAAAATGCAGACTAACCCCACACTCATCTGGTGCCCTCGGGAAGTGGAGATATTTGGGATGTATATATATATATCTCGAAGGTCTCTACTTCTTTTGTAGGGTCTGATGGTGTAGTGGGTTAAAGCATACTAGTTATGGCAGCTACTGGAAGGTAGTTGTGCTTTCTGGGTTCGAGTCCCACTGGTGGGTGTTGTCCAAAGATTGTTAATCTTCACTTGTGGTTTATGCAAGTATAGGCTTATAAGCTGGACACGAGTTCTCTCACATTGACAGTGCCTTGACGAAAAATGCAGACTAACCCCACACTCATCTGGTGCCCTCGGGAAGTGGAGATATTTGGGATGTATATATATATATATCTCGAAGGTCTCTACTTCTTTTGTAGGGTCTGATGGTGTAGTGGGTTAAAGCATACTAGTTATGGCAGCTACTGGAAGGTAGTTGTGCTTTCTGGGTTCGAGTCCCACTGGTGGGTGTTGTCCAAAGATTGTTAATCTTCACTTGTGGTTTATGCAGTATAGGCTTATAAGCTGGACACGAGTTCTCTCACATTGACAGTGGCTTGACGAAAAATGCAGACTAACCCCACACTCATGGTGCCCTCGGGAAGTGGAGATATTTGGGATGTATATATATATATATATATCTCGAAGGTCTCTACTTCTTTTGTAGGGTCTGATGGTGTAGTGGGTTAAAGCATACTAGTAGTTATGGCAGCTACTGGAAGGTAGTTGTGCTTTCTGGGTTCGAGTCCCACTGGTGGGTGTTGTCCAAAGATATATATATATATATATATATATATATATATATATAATATATTATATATATATATATATATATATATATATATATATATATATATTAATATATATATATATATATTATATCTTTGGACAACACCCACCAGTGGGACTCGAACCCAGAAAGCACAACTACCTTCCAGTAGCTGCCATACTACTAGTATGCTTTAACCCACTACACCATCAGACCCTACAAAAGAAGTAGAGACCTTCGAGATTATATATATATATATATACATCCCAATATCTCCACTTCCCGAGGGCACCAGATGATGTGGGGTTAGTCTGCATTTTTCGTCAAGCCACTGTCAATGTGAGAGAACTCGTGTCCAGCTTATAAGCCTATACTTGCATAAACCACAAGTGAAGATTAACAATCTTTGGACAACACCCACCAGTGGGACTCGAACCCAGAAAGCACAACTACCTTCCAGTAGCTGCCATAACTAGTATGCTTTAACCCACTACACCATCACCCTACAAAAGAGTAGAGACCTTCGAGATATATATATATATACATCCCAAATATCTCCACTTCCCGAGGGCACCAGATGAGTGTGGGGTTAGTCTGCATTTTCGTCAAGCCACTGTCAATGTGAGAGAACTCGTGTCCAGCTTATAAGCCTATACTTGCATAAACCACAAGTGAAGATTAAACAATCTTTGGACAACACCCCCAGTGGGACTCGAACCCAGAAAGCACAACTACCTTCCAGTAGCTGCCATAACTAGTATGCTTTAACCCACTACACCATCAGACCCTACAAAAGAAGTAGAGACCTTCGAGATATATATATATACATCCCAAATATCTCCACTTCCCGAGGGCACCAGATGAGTGTGGGGTTAGTCTGCATTTTTCGTCAGCCACTGTCAATGTGAGAGAACTCGTGTCCAGCTTATAAGCCTATACTTGCATAAACCACAAGTGAAGATTAACAATCTTTGGACAACACCCACCAGTGGGACTCGAACCCAGAAAGCACAACTACCTTCCAGTAGCTGCCATAACTAGTATGCTTTAACCCACTACACCATCAGACCCTACAAAAGAAGTAGAGACCTTCGAGATATATATATATTACATCCCAAATATCTCCACTTCCCGAGGGCACCAGATGAGTGTGGGGTTAGTGTGCATTTTTCGTCAAGCCACTGTCAATGTGAGAGAACTCGTGTCCAGCTTATAAGCCTATACTTGCATAAACCACAAGTGTTGTCCAAAGGTGGGTGTTGTCCAAAGATTGTTAATCTTCAAATCGGGCCTTGCATACTAGGCCGGTAAGTGTGTTTCTGGCTACTAGGTATGACATATATATATATATATATATATATATATATATAATATATATTATATATATTATATATATATATATATATATTATATATTATATATATATATATATATATATATATATATATATTATATATATATATATTATATATATTATATATATATATATTATGCAGATAACCACATATGAAAAATAGAAAATGCTTAACGCGTTTTCGGCTAATTCGCCTTCATCAGAGCAAAGTAGAATCTTTGTATTCTACTTTGCTCTGATGAAGGCGAATTAGCCGAAAACGCGTTAAGCATTTTCTATTTTTCATATGTGGTTATTCTGCATACTTGGATCAGTGTTTTTGTGATCATTGTTGCATATATATATATATATATATATATATATATATATATATATATTATATATATATATATATATATAATATATATATATATAATATATATAATATATATATAGAGAGAGAGAGAGAGAGGAGAGAGAGTTTGTGAGGGTACCACCTCTGGTACCAATGTGGGGACCCATAGCCTCGAGAAGAAATAAAAAGTATTCAGAGGAGACCTTGTGGTTTCTCACTGAACACTAATATTATCTTCTCCTACCACCCCCATTCTTTTGTATGTACACATATATTTACTTTATTTGAACTTTGTTACAAAAAAGGAGTTACATATGGGTTACAAAGATGGTTATCATAGGTTGTCGAGTTCCTCCAGCTCCTCAGATGGCGGCAGGAACCCTAAATGCAGTGCGCATTTCCCTCTGTATCGCCACACTGAGGCGCTGGAAAGAAAGCTTGCAGCTCTTGGTCCCTTGTTGTTTCAATGAGCCTAGAACCCAGTTCCTTCAAAAACTGGTAGCACTTTTACCCCAGGCGCCGAGTGTCTCAGAAGCAATGGGGACAAATTGTAGTGGTGATCCAGTTCACTATACTTACGGGATTTGGCTGCTTCCCTGTGGGTGGCAGCACCACCTGGTTGTGCAACACTGAGGTTAATGTAGGTGTTAGCCAGGGTTGATACGCACGTGTAGTCCCATACCAACTGCTTGCCATTCTTCCAGGGGTTCACTGTGATACCATCCAGGCGACCAATAAGAGCATCAGAGTTACCGGACGTTAGGTAACGGGGCTCTCTTTCAGCTGGGCATCCAGCTGTGGTGAGGCTCCTCTTGATGATGTCGTTAACTTCATTGTGGCTCGAGTGCCATCCCCCTGTGCTTTGGCAGAGTAGGCCATGGTGGCCGTACCTGTCAGCCACCACCTCGTTGCAAATACACCTATATCTGGTGTGGATTGGGGCAGCAAGGCGGAGGGCCACAGCAATTCAGAGGGCGTGTGGTGTGAGACGCGTGCCAGTTGCCGACATTGGGGTTGCTAACAGGAAATCCCCTGCATGTGGTGCTGCTACTGCTGTGAGGCGAGCAATGTCGTGTTGTGTTGTTGCAGCAACTTGGTCTACAATGGGCCATCCCAGCTGGATTGCTTGTGGGCTTTTGGGATGGTGGTTGAGGTGATTGGCCTGCACGAGAGGCCCACTCTGTGGCACAGCATGTAAAATTGGGATCGTGTACACCTGCCAGCTGATGTAAGTGGGCAGGTAGAATTTCCTTCACAAGGTCGTCGGATGCTGATAAGGAGGACAGGAAGGCTGGAAGGCTGGAACAGCGATTTGCGTTGCTGTTCGAACTCCGAGGCCCCCAAGTCTTACGGGAAGAGAGGCTTGTTTCCACTGTAGGTCATCGAGAGAGAGGTTAAGGGCTTTTTCTAGCATTGATTTCAGTAACCGGTCATACTCACTTAGTTTTTGGCTACTGTAAGATGGTGAACACCTCAGAAAGTAGGTTAACCTGGGGAGGGACAGACATCTGGTGATGAGGTAGAGTGCATCATGAGCATCAATATCCTCAATCCTCCCATCCATCCTCTTAAGGTCGGCGATTTTCTTATCAAGGACCTCATCGATGGCTTTCAACCCCAGGGAGCTCCTAGGAGTGTGCTGTCTTCAGGTTTAGTTTTATGGATATTTGGCAGAAGACCCTCTATTCTCTCTACGATGCCCTGGTTGGAACATATTATTTCACATTTAGAAGGGTTCAGGGTGAGGCCTAAAACTGCACCTTGCTCCTGGATTTTTCTGATGTCCTCCAGGAGGGAGTCTTGGGAACCAGCTAGGGTACCATCATCCAAGAACCAGATGTTAAGCTCGCTGGACAGGACCTCTGTGACTTGTTTGATGACTAAGCAGAAAAGAAGAGGAGCAAGGGGGTCACCCTGTTGGACGCCATCTCGCGAGTCAATTTCATGTTCGCCAAAAAGTAGCTTAAGATCCATACTGTAGCATGAATGTACAAAAGGGTAGAGGGAAGGGAAATGACTATGAACCGCACGGAGTACAGCATCCCTCCGCACCAAATTGAAGGCATTTTTGAAATCTAGCTTGATAAGGGCCTTTTCGTCTGTGATGTTGGCGATGAAGGCTCGAGCTGCATGGGCTGCCGCCTCACACCCTTGTGGAATGCCAAACCCGAACTGTTTTGGCTTCAGCATGTTGGCCGCTGCATCACTAACTGTTCTTGCAGCTGCCTTTGCGACGAGACGCCGGAGAGAATTGCCCACAGCTATTGGCCTGATCCCTCCATCCTTTTTCTTTAGAGCACAGAGAGATGCTCCAAAAAAGATAGGTCTTATGGACGCTGGTATGTTGCCAGCTAGACATGTGTTGGTGAATCTGGTTAGTTCCACCAAGAGGTTCTTTGCAATGTCACCCAGTGCAGGGTTGAGCATTTGCTTGAGGTGGTTGGGTTTTAGTCCTGTGAACCCACCTGCTGATCCTGTAGGGAAGGACATGGCTGCTTTATGGACCACAGATTCAGCCACCCAGAGATGTTCTGCTCCGGTAGCCCCCCACTTGTACAATGTCGTCCTCACGCGGAGCCCTGGGTGGGTGTTTCTCCCTTAGGGCTTGAGCTGTTGCGGCATCTCTGTCGGCAATTGAGACCTCACTGGTGATGACTCTTATTGCGCCAATAGTGTTTCCTTCTTCTATTTTCTTGGTGACTGATGTTCTGATTTTTGATGTCTCGGATATGCCACTGTTGCTCTTCCTGCCGTGGGTGTTTCTCGCGCGAGTGGGAAGGCGCACCTGGTTGTCCTCCCTGGGAAAATCATTTATAGCTTTGATGACTGAGGCAGCTAAGGTTTTGTCTCTCCTTGCAGGGGTTATCTTGAGGTTATCTTGAGATGATTTCGGGGCTTTAGTGTCCCCGCGGCCCGGTCCTCGACCAGGCCTCCACCCCCAGGAAGCAGCCCGTGATAGCTGACTAACACCCAGGTACCTATTTTACTGCTAGGTAACAAGGGCATAGGGTGAAAGAAACTTTGCCCGTTGTTTCTCGCCGGCGCCTGGGATTGAACCAAGGACCACAGGATCACAAGCCCCGCGTGCTGTCCGCTCGGCCGACCGGCTCCCGGGGTGGCTAGACATATGTTGCCAAACATTAGGAGGTTGTGCCATGCTTGGGTCGTTCCAGGAGAGTCATTGACCTTTCTCAGGAGGGCAGATAATTTGGCTGCTGCATGGGGGCGGGCTGCTTTAGGGATGTGTTGCAAGGTTCTGGCCGATGTTGCTTTGATAGCTTCTAATAAATTTTCTGTGGGAATGAAGGTCTGGGAGGTGTTTTGCCTTATGTGCGGTGTGGGCTGTTGATTGGTGTTCTCCCTGGGAGGGCGCTCAGAACCCAAACACCTGACTCCGTTGTTGGAATGAATGCGCACATTATCGTCCCTCAACCGGATATAGCGTGCCCTGTCACACGTCTGACAGGGACACACACACACATATATATATATATATATATTATATATATATATATATATATATATATATATATATATATATATATATATATATATATATATATGTGTGTGTGTATATTAGTATATTTTGGTAGCAGTCTTTCCTGTAGACATATTTTATTAAATATGACCGAAAAGTAAGATTAATAATTCTAACACGAATTTTCTCAATCTTTCGTACATTATGCTTCACTGTTGGAGGTAAATCAAAAATCACTTCTCCAAAATTCATTTTTATTTCTAGTCTGACGCGACACGGGCGCGTTTCGTAAAACTTATTACATTTTCAAAGACTTCACAAATACACAACTGATTAGAACTTGCGTTTCCCTGATTTTATATCTACATTTGAGTGAGGTGGGAAGGGTGATGTGGCATTACATTTGAGTGAGGTGGGAAGGATGATGTGGCATTAGAGGATATTAATAGGGTATTAAAAGTATCAACACAAGACAGAACACGAAACAATGGATATTGAATAGAAGTGTTTGTAGAAAGCCTATTGGTCCATATTTCTTGATGCTTCTATATTGGAGCGGAGTCTTGAGGTGGGTAGAATATAGTTGTGCAATAATTGGCTGTTGATTGCTGGTGTTGACTTCTTGATGTGTAGTGCCTCGCAAACGTCAAGCCGCCTGCTATCGCTGTATCTATCGATGATTTCTGTGTTGTTTACTAGGATTTCTCTGGCGATGGTTTGGTTATGGAAGAGATTATATGTTCCTTAATGGAGCCCTGTTGTTTATGCATCGTTAAACGCCTAGAAAGAGATGTTGTTGTCTTGCCTATATACTGGGTTTTTTGGAGCTTACAGTCCCCAAGTGGGCATTTGAAGGCATAGACGACGTTAGTCTCTTTTAGAGCGTTCTGTTTCGTGTCTGGAGAGTTTCTCATGAGTAGGCTGGCCGTTTTTCTGGTTTTATAGTAAATCGTCAGTTGTATCCTCTGATTTTTGTCTGTAGGGATAACGTTTCTATTAACAATATCTTTCAGGACCCTTTCCTCTGTTTTATGAGCTGTGGAAAAGAAGTTCCTGTAAAATAGTCTAATAGGGGGTATAGGTGTTGTGTTAGTTGTCTCTTCGGAGGTTGCATGGCTTTTCACTTTCCTTCTTATGATGTCTTCGATGAAACCATTGGAGAAGCCGTTATTGACTAGAACCTGCCTTACCCTACAGAGTTCTTCGTCGACTTGCTTCCATTCTGAGCTGTGGCTGAGAGCACGGTCGACGTATGCGTTAACAACACTCCTCTTGTACCTGTCAGGGCAGTCGCTGTTGGCATTTAGGCACATTCCTATGTTTGTTTCCTTTGTGTAGACTGCAGTGTGGAAACCTCCGCCCTTTTCCATGACTGTTACATCTAGAAAAGGCAGCTTCCCATCCTTTTCCGTCTCGTAAGTGAAACGCAGCACGGAACTCTGCTCAAATGCCTCCTTCAGCTCCTGCAGATGTCTGACATCAGGTACCTGTGTAAAAATGTCGTCAACATACCTGCAGTATATGGCCGGTTTCAAGTTCATGTCGACTAAGACTTTTTGCTCGATGGTACCCATGTAGAAGTTTGCAAACAGGACACCTAGGGGAGAACCCATAGCGACCCCATCTACTTGCTTATACATATGCCCATCCGGGCTCAAGAAGGGTGCCTCTTTAGTACACGCTTGGAGTAGTTTCCTCAGAATACTTTCTGGCATGTCAAGAGGAGTACAGGCTGGATCACGATACACTCTGTCGGCTATCATTCCGATTGTCTCGTCCACAGGTACGTTGGTAAACAGCGATTCTACGTCCAACGAGGCTCTTATCCCTGTGGCCCGTGCGCCCCGCAGTAAGTCCACAAATTCCTTTGGAGACTTCAGGCTGAAGGCGCAAGGAACATAAGGAGTCAGCAGGCCGTTGAGTCGCTTTGCCAATCTGTACGTGGGTGTGGGTATCTGGCTAATGATTGGCCGAAGTGGGTTTCCAGGCTTGTGCATCTTGACATTTCCATACGCATATCCAGGTTTATATTCCCCAATGATCTTTGGCAGGTGGAAATCCGGACTCCACCTGCCAAAGATCATTGGGGAATATAAACCTGGATATGCGTATGGAAATGTCAAGACGCACAAGCCTGGAAACCCACTTCGGCCAATCATTAGCCAGATACCCACACCCACGTACAGATTGGCAAAGCGACTCAACGGCCTGCTGACTCCTTATGTTCCTTGCGCCTTCAGCCTGAAGTCTCCAAAGGAATTTGTGGACTTACTGCGGGGCGCACGGGCCACAGGGATAAGAGCCTCGTTGGACGTAGAATCGCTGTTTACCAACGTACCTGTGGACGAGACAATCGGAATGATAGCCGACAGAGTGTATCGTGATCCAGCCTGTACTCCTCTTGACATGCCAGAAAGTATTCTGAGGAAACTACTCCAAGCTTGTACTAAAGAGGCACCCTTCTTGAGCCCGGATGGGCATATGTATAAGCAAGTAGATGGGGTCGCTATGGGTTCTCCCCTAGGTGTCCTGTTTGCAAACTTCTACATGGGTACCATCGAGCAAAAAGTCTTAGTCGACATGAACTTGAAACCGGCCATATACTGCAGGTATGTTGACGACATTTTTACACAGGTACCTGATGTCAGACATCTGCAGGAGCTGAAGGAGGCATTTGAGCAGAGTTCCGTGCTGCGTTTCACTTACGAGACGGAAAAGGATGGGAAGCTGCCTTTTCTAGATGTAACAGTCATGGAAAAGGGCGGAGGTTTCCACACTGCAGTCTACACAAAGGAAACAAACATAGGAATGTGCCTAAATGCCAACAGCGACTGCCCTGACAGGTACAAGAGGAGTGTTGTTAACGCATACGTCGACCGTGCTCTCAGCCACAGCTCAGAATGGAAGCAAGTCGACGAAGAACTCTGTAGGGTAAGGCAGGTTCTAGTCAATAACGGCTTCTCCAATGGTTTCATCGAAGACATCATAAGAAGGAAAGTGAAAAGCCATGCAACCTCCGAAGAGACAACTAACACAACACCTATACCCCCTATTAGACTATTTTACAGGAACTTCTTTTCCACAGCTCATAAAACAGAGGAAAGGGTCCTGAAAGATATTGTTAATAGAAACGTTATCCCTACAGACAAAAATCAGAGGATACAACTGACGATTTACTATAAAACCAGAAAAACGGCCAGCCTACTCATGAGAAACTCTCCAGACACGAAACAGAACGCTCTAAAAGAGACTAACGTCGTCTATGCCTTCAAATGCCCACTTGGGGACTGTAAGCTCCAAAAACCCAGTATATAGGCAAGACAACAACATCTCTTTCTAGGCGTTTAACGATGCATAAACAACAGGGCTCCATTAAGGAACATATAATCTCTTCCCATAACCAAACCATCGCCAGAGAAATCCTAGTAAACAACACAGAAATCATCGATAGATACAGCGATAGCAGGCGGCTTGACGTTTGCGAGGCACTACACATCAAGAAGTCACACCAGCAATCAACAGCCAATTATTGCACAACTATATTCTACCCACCTCAAGACTCCGCTCCAATATAGAAGCATCAAGAAATATGGACCAATAGG
>NC_091230.1:8512227-8532227 GCF_040958095.1 Procambarus clarkii | reverse complement strand
CAATAATGTAATCCTATGACCAATTAAAGAATCAATAGAAACAATCACCAATAAGAACATAGATTATGAACATGAGAAATTAATAATTATAATAAACACATGTTAATCCAGAAAACAGTGCTCCGCATGAATAATACTACAGATAATGTAATTTAAAGAATACGGAAAGGGGTCTTAGCTTGAAGACGTTTTCCAAGACATCGATTATGACTCATCCTCGGAATCTCCTGAACTCATCATGGAACACTGGGAGATGATTTAACACGGGAAATGACAGCTCGGGGAATTCTTCACACACGCTGCAAATCAAATTATATTCAGTAGCAACATATTAAGCTGCTAGTCATCTATGTTCAAGAAATTTAAATTAGAGAATGGAGACTGATAATAACCTGTGGTTTTTATAGTCGCTCTGCGTGACGACAAGCTACCCCGCTATAACCCCCCTCCAAAATGATGCATCAAATGGGAATAAAGGTACTTAGCTAATAGGGCACTGTGTAAGTTAAGGCTTGCCGAAGTTCGCGTCCTTGGTTCAGCCGTCGTAGTAACGAACACGTGGTATCGAGCCTTGCCTAGATGTTGACGCGCTTCTCTGGCCGGTCACGTTGTGCTACACGGAACAAATTAACAGGTTCCTGGCTGAATGTCAAATTAAATCTCTTGACAATTCAACATGACGTATAAAGTGACACTGACACCAGCTAAGTTGTTGTCTGCAAAGGTTCTTCACACCTCACAGTGGCGACTTTCGTCTTGAGCTCTTGGTGGCGTCCACCCTGGCCGCTTGGGTAATGGCGTCTCTCTCTCGTGGCGTCGCCTCGTGTACTGGCGTCTCCCCTGCCCCGCTCCGCATCCCGCATTTGATACACAAATTATTAACTACGAATAATATCATCTATCGCAGTTGTGGTTGAAATGCTCGGATAAGGACGGGTTTATTATTCAGAGGAGTTAAATATTATTATTCGCCCGTTTTACGAAGGTAAACAAGCAATGGAGAGGAATTAAAGTCTCTCCAGGGCATTCACGCGTGACGTTAAATTTATTACCAGATAACAGTTATAACTATAAACGCTCTATTTGGCATTAGTTGGGGATCAGTTTATCTGTAAATAATTATCACACAGAACACCGTTGTTTTATAGAGAATCAAATTCAATTCTCAGACACACTGGATATAGTTGTGTTTATTATAATGGAATCTGACGCAATACTGGCGTCTGGTGACGTAAGAATTCTAGCCTTATTGTACAGATGTAATTATTAGTACATGTGAACTCTACATTTGGTTAATTTTAATTACTACAGTGATTAGTAGATTTAGTAATAATAATAATAATACAACAGTGTTGTATTAGTGTTGGAAATTTCCAACATAACTCCGTAGGGAGAATTTTAGGGTCGCAGTGTAATGTGGAGTACTGACACACCCATCCCGAAGTTAATATTAATATTAGTATATTAGTATGTTAGTATGTTAGTACACACATAACGAATGTCCCGTATTTGTCAAGGACATAGAAGAAACTTAAGTCTTGCTGATTTCATGTTAAATGGAACATGTTATTAAAAATTACCTAAAGTTGATAACTAAGAAAGCTTACAATAAACTCTGAGACTGGTGTCGCTATGACATGTAATGTGTATGTTACAAAATCTCAACGTCTGTAAACTCTCAGGTACTCTAGATAAGTAATGTTATTTATAGCCTATTCAACAATTAAAGATTTAAATCACACAATTCAAACAACAGAGAATCTACTGCGTTGAGAATGTCCTGGGTCATTGTGACTTGTAATGGTTTGTTACTTGACACCTCACCACAGTATCATCATGGTTATCTAAATTGGATGTAAAAGGATTTACTCTTGGTCAGAGCTGTAATAGGCTTGCAGTTTCCGCTTACATTGTTGAGCAGCAATTCTCTAGTGGGGCGGTTTCTCGGAGGATCAGAATTACTGTCCTCGGAAACTACTGGGGAAGCTAGTTCTGGTTGATACTCTCGTTCAGCCAATTCGAGAGGAACCAGCTTCTCTAAAGTTTTTAGAGTAGTGTTGTCTCGGCATAAAACTTTCACTACTCTCAGGACACCTTGATGATCTGGATGAATGGCAACAATTTTGCCTATGGGCCACTCTGACCTTGGTCCATCACTGTCGACTAGTACTAGGTCCCCTGGTTTAAGCTGTACTTTATTGTAAGGACTCGAAGCTCCGTAGTGGTACTCTCGTAGAGCTGTGAGGTACTCTCGAGTCCACACCTCATTCCACCTGTTAATAACTCTGGAGAGATGCTGGTAGCTTTCCACCAAGTCTCCTCTGGTCACATGTGACGGGTCTACAGGGTCCTCTTCGGCTAAAGGGATGAGAGGGCTCAGTAGACCTCCATGGATCAAGTGTGAGGGACTCAGAGGCTCTCTCTGGGTGAAATCATCAGACAGGTACGTTAATGGGCGGTTATTGACTCGCGCCTCGATTTCCACAACAATGGTTTGGAGTTCGGAGTAACTGACCTTTTGTCTGTGTAAGGTTTTTCTTAAACACTTCTTGACTGTGCCTATCATTCGCTCATAGAACCCACCTTGCCAAGGGGCTCTTGGTGCTATAAATTTCCAGTGACATTGTCGTCTCTGCAGGACTGACTGTACTTCTGGGTGATTCCAGACTTCTCGCAGACAGGTTTCTCCTGCCACAAAATTGGAACCATTGTCCGATATCATTAGTTTGGGACAAGATCTGCGAGCTGCAAATTTGCGGAAGGCCTGGAGGAAGGCTTCAGCACTCATATCTAAAGTCACTTCTAAATGTACGCCTCTGGTTGTAGCACACGTAAATAGACAAATGTAAGCTTTCACTGGAATCTTGTCTGGGTTGCCAGTGAGAAGTAAGGCTCCTGTGTAATCAACACCAGTGGTTTCAAAGGGACGAAGATGAACCACTCTTTCTTCAGGGAGCGGTGGAGGTCCTGGGTAAGGACATACTCTAGCATCGTACCTTTTACAGATTACACAGAATTTAATTATTGACTTGACTGTCTGACGACCTTGAGGAAGCCAGTACTTTTGTCTAAGGTCGGTGAGAGTATCTAACACTCCACCATGTAAAGTACCATATTGATGGTGATGTAAAACAAGAAGTTTAGTGATGATGTGGTGACGAGGTAGAAGAATTGGATTCTTTGTGTCCAGATCAATTTTTGCATGAAGCAAACGTCAGTAGTAGGGATGGCGCCTCACAGGGGATTTTTTTTTTGGGGGGGGGAAATCCTCTCTGGGAGCCATGGTTTTCAGGTCCAAAGGGAAAAAATCCTCTGTGGGAGCCATGGTTTTCAGGTCCAAAGGGAAAAAATCCTCTGTGGGAGCCATGGTTTTCAGGTCCAAAGGGAAAAAATCCTCTGTGGGAGCCAGGGTTTTCAGGTCCAAAGGGAAAAAATCCTCTGTGGGAGCCAGGGTTTTCAGGTTCCAAAATCCCGTGTGGGAGCGATGGTTTTCAGGTCCAAAGGGAAAAAATCCTCTGTGGGAGCCATGGTTTTCAGGTCCAAAGGGAAAAAATCCTCTGTGGGAGCCATGGTTTTCAGGTCCAAAATCCCATGTGGGAGCCAGGGTTTTCAGGTTCCAAAACCCCCTGTGGACTGCCATGGTTTTCAGGCAAATTTGGGGAGTCACAGATTTGGGATTAAGGATTTCTTATGAGTGAGTAATTTCCGAGATTTTAGAAGTATGGAATTCTTATGAGAAAAATAATTTCCGAGACATAGAAGTTTGTTAAGGTCTTATGGGAGAATAGCAATCTGTCGCCTCACCTGTGTTTACTTTAGACGTCAGCCAGATGCGGCCTTCAGGTCACCTCGGTAATCGTATCTTATCTTCTCCATAATAATATCTGGACCGTCCCTCTCTCTCTCTCTCTCTCTCTCTCTCTCTCTCTCTCCTCCTATTTCCTTACAGCTATTTTCAGAGTTTCAAATATTCATAGAAGTTTATTTATATGTTTATGACCGAATTTGTAAAAGGACCATTTTCAGAGAATATTGTCTTAGATGTTTTGTTAAGGAAAACAGACAACTTATCCATAACATTTAGTTTTATATGCATTTACGGCTATTTCACCTGTAAAGACCAAAATTAGTCAGAGACAGTTTTAAGCTCATATTTCATCAGAGTCCAATTATCAACAGAAATTCGCCAGAGTCTACTTTGAGAGCAAAATTCGTCAGAGACAGTTTTAAGCTCATATTTCATCAGAGTCCAATTGTCAACAGAAATTCGCCAGAGTCTACTTTGAGAGCAAAATTCGTCAGAGACAGTTTTAAGCTCATATTTCATCAGAGTCCAATTATCAACAGAAATTCGCCAGAGTCTACTTTGAGAGCAAAATTAGTCAGAGACAGTTTTAAGCTCATATTTCATCAGAGTCCAATTATCAACAGAAATTCGCCAGAGTATACTTTGAGAGCAAATTTCATCAGTGTCCTGTAATCTGTGAAAATTTGACAGAGTCCATTTTATACCCAATTTTCGTCAGAGTCCAGTTTATGCTCAAATTCGCCAGTCTACTTTAATAGCAAAATTCATCAGAGTCCAGTTCTTGATCAAAATTAATCAGAGTTCCAATTGAAGACTCAAATTTGGCAGAGACCACATTTTCGCTACTAGCAGTCCAATCCCCCTGAAATTTTAAGCAGTCATATTTCAGACGTAGTAAATAAGATCAAGTCAGTTACTGAGCTCCAGCTCTTGTCCCCCTGTATTTGCATATTTTCACTATATTCACCTGTGTTCTTCACATTTTTTCCATGTTTTCTGTGTTCGTTCCATGTTCTACAAATGTTCACAGCATGCTCAGTTCAAATTTTTTCACCTGTTTTTCTCATTTTTTCTGTTTTCTACCATTTTTTCCCGTATGTTCACTATGTTCTTTGTCATGTTTTCATGCACATCATATGTTCTCTGTATAACTTTTATACTCAATATTCATGTTCTCAATGTTCATAGCTTGTTCTTCACATGTTCAGTGTTCATTCTTTGTATTCCCTATGTTCCTTATCATGTCTTCATATTCTCTATAAGTTCTTATTCCCTGCATGATCACTCTATTCATCAACTTTTTCTTACATGTTTTCTGTGTTCCCCGTATGTTCACTATGTTCTTTGTCATGTTTTCATGTACATCATATGTTCTCTGTATAACTTTTATACTCAATATTCATGTTCTCAATGTTCTTAGCTTGTTCTTCACATGTTCAGTGTTCATTCTTTGTATTCCCTATGTTCCTTATCATGTCTTCATATTCTCTATAAGTTCTTATTCCCTGCATGATCACTCTATTCATCAACTTTTTCTTACATGTTTTCTGTGTTCCCCGTATGTTCACTATGTTCTTTGTCATGTTTTCATGCACATCATATGTTCTCTGTATAACTTTTATACTCAATATGCATGTTCTCTATGTTCAGCTGTGTTCTTCACATTTTTTCCATGTTTTCTGTGTTCATTCCATGTTCTAAAAATGTTCACAGCATGCTCAGATCAATTCTTTTCACCTGTTTTTCTAATTTTTTCTGTTTTCAACCGTTTTCCCCATATGTTCACTATGTTCTTTGTCATGTTTTCATGTACATCATATGTTCTCTGTATAACTTTTATACTCATTATTCATGTTCTCAATGTTCTTAGCTTGTTCTTCACATGTTCAGTGTTCATTCTTTGTATTCCCTATGTTCCTTATCATGTCTTCATATTCTCTATAAGTTCATATTCCCTGCATGTTCACTCTATTCATCAACTTTTTCTTACATGTTTTCTGTGTTCACCGTATGTTCACTGTGTTAATTCCCCTACTTAACCTCAATTTTTTATGTTCTTTGTTTCTTTAAACCAATTTGTTTCTTCCATTCACTAACTAGTTCTTTGTCAAATAATATTATACTGCATTACAGTTCCCTCAACAATTTTAGTCACCAAGTTTTTATTTGCAAAACTATGTCAAAGTAATTCTCGTAGTCAACTTAATAGTTCTACCAACCCCGTTCTTAAACAAATCTACACTTTATTCAGTTCCAAATTTACAAAGACAAACCTTTCTTGTAACTTCTTAACTAAAAATCTTTCGCCAATCAACTAAAACATAGTCACTTTCCTCTTTTCTCGACTAAACTTATTATCCATTCAACCAAAAAATAGTCAAAGGAATCTTTCCAACACTGTTCATAACTTCACTTATTCCCTAGTCATCAGAAAATAACCGTGTTCTTCATGTTTCATTGTCATGTCATAACTAAAATTATCCATCAATCAACAGAAAAAGTCATATTCATCATCATTGTTCCTAACTAAAATTATGTTTTCGTCAAGTAAGAAAATATAGTCAAAGATATCTATCATCGTCATTCTTAACTGACATTTATACTTTGTGGAGCACTAAAATAGTCACTGTCGTCATATTTTTTTTCTTTGTCTTTCCTCAACTAAAATAGTCAAATGTAACTTTTTCAACACTTTCGTAACTAAAATTATATGCCGCTAAGTAAGAAAAATAGTCAAATGTCACTTTTTCAGCACTTTCGTAAAAATTATATGTCGTTAAGTAAGAAAAATAGTCAAAGGTGCTCTCCGTAACACCAAAGTTACTCTTCGAGATAACAAAAGACACTCTCAAACACTCAAAAAATTTACTCGTATCCTCAAAGTTATTCTCAGAGTCATCAAAAAGTTAATCTCAGTCATCAAAATGCTATTCTCTAAGTAGCCTTTCATTCATCAGAGAAACTTTCTAAGATATCTTCGTTCATTAAAGTTAATCTCAGAGGCATAAAAGTTATTCTCAGAGCTATCAAACTTGTTCTCGATGCCATCAAAATGTATTTTCTCGTTCATCAATGTTAATCTCAGAGTTAACAAAGGTAATCTCTAACCACTTTCGTTCAACATATTAATTCTCTAAGTCCTCAAAGTTATTCTCTAAGACAACAAAGGTATTCTCTAAGACAACAAAGTCTTTCTCAGAGCTATCAAACTTGTTCTCAAAGACATCAAAGTTGTTTCAAAGACATCAAAGTTAATCTCAGAGTTATCCAAAGATATTCTCATGTCCACAAAAGTTATTCTCAGAGCTATCAAAGTTAATCTCAGACATCTTCGTTCATAAAAATTATTCTCAGAGACATCTAAAGTTATTCTCTAAGACATCAAAGTTATTCTAAGAGCTATCAAAAGTTATTCTCAGTCATGATATGTTATTCTCTAAGTAACCTTTCGTTCATCAGAGACATTCTCTAAGTCTTCAAAGTTATTCTCTAGGAAACAAAAGTTATTCCAAGAGACATCAAAAGTTAATCTAAGACATCATCTTTCATCAAAGTTAATTTAGAGACCTCTAAAGTTATTATGTAAGACATAAAAGTTATTCTCAGAGTCATCAAAGTTGTTCTATAAGACATCTTTGTTCATCAAACTTATTCTCGATGCCATCAAAAAAGTATTTTCTCGTTCATCAAAGTTAATCTCAGAGTTAACAAAGGTAATCTCTAACTCACTTTCGTTCAACATATTAATTCGCTAAGTCCTCAAAGTTATTCTCTAAGACAACAAAGTCTTTCTCAGAGCTATCAAACTTGTTCTCAAAGTCATCAAAGTTAATCTTGCTCATCAAAGTTGTTCTCTAAGACATCAAAGTTAATCTCAGAGTTATCCAAAGATATTCTTGCTCATCAAAGTTGTTCTCTAAGACATAAAAGTTATTCTCAGAGTCATCAAAAGTTGTTCTCTAAGACATCAATGTTGCTATCTAAGACATCAAAGATGTTCTCTAAATCATAAAAGTTAATCTTTAAGTCACCTTCGTTCATTAGAGAAACTTTCCAATCCATCTTCGTTGACCAAAGTTATTCTCAGAGTCATCAAAGCGATCTCTAATTCACCTTCGTTCTCCAAAAGTTGTTCTCTAAGACACCTTCGTTCATCAAAGAAACTCTCCTTCTTCCATCATGTTATTCTTTAAGACATCTTCAGTCATAAAATTTCTCTCCAAAATGTAACTAGTTCAGCTTTTCATGCCAAACCTGCACTTCTGTTAAAACATATTTTCTTAGTTGCTTTACCCTAAAACTGTTCTCTGAACTACACTGATCAAACCTACGTAACCTATCCTCTCCACCCAATGTTACTTAGTTAACTTAACCTTCATACCCTAACTTAACTTACCTACATTACCTAACTTAACCTGCATAACCTAACCTGCTTAACTTACCTTACCTAACTTACCTGACTTAACCTAACTTATCCTGCTTAACCTAACTTACCTACATTTACCTAACTTAACCTGCCTAACCTAACTTTACATACCCTAACTTAACTTACCTACATTACCTAACTTAGCCTGCATAACCTAACCTGCTTAACTTAACTTACCTTACCTTACCTAACTTACATAATTTAACCTAACTTACCTTACCTTACCTAACTTAACCTGCTTAACCTAACTTATTTAACTTATCTTACCTATCCTAACGTAACCTAACTTGCTTTACCTAACTTAATCTTACATTCCCAAACTGATGTATCCTAAATTATCTAGTCAAACCAGACATGATCTAACTTACATAAGTATTCATTCTTGTCTTTTGTGTTTCGTCAATCATTGTCTCATATTCATTTACTCATTTCATTAGTTAATTTCTCAAATGGTCACTTATGCATTTCAAGTGCTATTTGTTAGAGATTGGATATTTAAGCATTTCAAAGAATTTTTGTTATATATGGGCATTTACTCATTTCAAGGGATAATTTCTCAAATGGACGTTTTTGCATTTCAAGTGTTATTTGTTTAGGATTGGGTGTTTAACCATTTCAAAGGATTTTTGTTATATATGGGAAACTTACTCGTTTCAAGGGCTAATTTCTCAAATGGTCATTTTTGCAGATCAAGGGTTATTTGTTAAAGTTCATCAAGTTGCTCATAAGTTGTATTTATTATGTTTGTTATCATTTATTCTTATTCCCCAACCCCTTAACCTAACCTCTTGTAATCGTAGTGTATTTGGTAGGTTCTATCATATGTTCTTATTCCTCAACCCTTTAACCTAACCTCTTGTAATCGTAGTGTATTTGGTAGGTTCTATCATATGTTCTTACTCCCCAACCCTTTAACCTAACCTTTCAGATGTAGTTTTTGTGTTTTTGACGTATTTGCTCTCTTGTTTTTCTCAATTTCAAGTCTTAGTAGATCTGATTCTTTACTATTGTAATTTTTTTTATTATTACTAAGATAAAGAATGAACTTATATGTGAAAACAAAGTAAAAGAAGGAAAGAAGGTTAAGTGGGATGGTGGGTTTGGGTAAAAATATACAAAAAGGAGAAACAAAACTACATCTGAAAGGTTAGGAAAAGGATAATATATTCAACAAATACGTCAAAAAACACAATAAACTACATCTGAAAGGTTAGGTTAAAGGGTTGGGGAATAAGAACATATGATAGAACCTACCAAATACACTACGATTACAAGAGGTTAGGTTAAGGGGTTGGGGAATAAGAATAAATGATAACAAACATAATAAATACAACTTATGAGCAACTTGATGAACTTTAACAAATAACCCTTGATCTGCAAAAATGACCATTTGAGAAATTAGCCCTTGAAACGAGTAAGTTTCCCATATATAACAAAAATCCTTTGAAATGGTTAAACACCCAATCTTAAACAAATAACACTTGAAATGCAAAAACGTCCATTTGAGAAATTATCCCTTGAAATGAGTAAATGCCCATATAAACAAAAATTCTTTGAAATGCTTAAATATCCAATCTCTAACAAATAGCACTTGAAATGCATAAGTGACCATTTGAGAAATTTACTAATGAAATGAGTAAATGAATATGAGACAATGATTGACGAAACACAAAAGACAAGAATGAATACTTATGTAAGTTAGATCATGTCTGGTTTGACTAGATAATTTAGGATACATCAGTTTGGGAATGTAAGATTAAGTTAGGTAAAGCAAGTTAGGTTACGTTAGGATAGGTAAGATAAGTTAAATAAGTTAGGTTAAGCAGGTTAAGTTAGGTAAGGTAAGGTAAGTTAGGTTAAATTATGTAAGTTAGGTAAGGTAAGGTAAGTTAAGTTAAGCAGGTTAGGTTATGCAGGCTAAGTTAGGTAATGTAGGTAAGTTAAGTTAGGGTATGTAAAGTTAGATTAGGCAGGTTAAGTTAGGTAAATGTAGGTAAGTTAGGTTAAGCAGGATAAGTTAGGTTAAGTCAGGTAAGTTAGGTAAGATAGGTAAGGTAAGTTAAGCAGGTTAGGTTATGCAGGTTAAGTTAGGTAATGTAGGTAAGTTAAGTTAGGGTATGAAGGTTAAGTTAACTAAGTAACATTGGGTGGAGAGGATAGGTTACGTAGGTTTGATCAGTGTAGTTCAGAGAACAGTTTTAGGGTAAAGCAACTAAGAAAATATGTTTTAACAGAAGTGCAGGTTTGGCATGAAAAGCTGAACTAGTTACATTTTGGAGAGAAATTTTATGACTGAAGATGTCTTAAAGAATAACATGATGGAAGAAGGAGAGTTTCTTTGATGAACGAAGGTGTCTTAGAGAACAACTTTTGGAGAACGAAGGTGAATTAGAGATCGCTTTGATGACTCTGAGAATAACTTTGGTCAACGAAGATGGATTGGAAAGTTTCTCTAATGAACGAAGGTGACTTAAAGATTAACTTTTATGATTTAGAGAACATCTTTGATGTCTTAGATAGCAACATTGATGTCTTAGAGAACAACTTTTGATGACTCTGAGAATAACTTTTATGTCTTAGAGAACAACTTTGATGAGCAAGAATATCTTTGGATAACTCTGAGATTAACTTTGATGTCTTAGAGAACAACTTTGATGAGCAAGATTAACTTTGATGACTTTGAGAACAAGTTTGATAGCTCTGAGAAAGACTTTGTTGTCTTAGAGAATAACTTTGAGGACTTAGCGAATTAATATGTTGAACGAAAGTGAGTTAGAGATTACCTTTGTTAACTCTGAGATTAACTTTGATGAACGAGAAAATACTTTTTTGATGGCATCGAGAATAAGTTTGATGAACAAAGATGTCTTAGAGAACAACTTTGATGACTCTGAGAATAACTTTTATGTCTTACATAATAACTTTAGAGGTCTCTAAATTAACTTTGATGAAAGATGATGTCTTAGATTAACTTTTGATGTCTCTTGGAATAACTTTTGTTTCCTAGAGAATAACTTTGAAGACTTAGAGAATGTCTCTGATGAACGAAAGGTTACTTAGAGAATAACATATCATGACTGAGAATAACTTTTGATAGCTCTTAGAATAACTTTGATGTCTTAGAGAATAACTTTAGATGTCTCTGAGAATAATTTTTATGAACGAAGATGTCTGAGATTAACTTTGATAGCTCTGAGAATAACTTTTGTGGACATGAGAATATCTTTGGATAACTCTGAGATTAACTTTGATGTCTTTGAAACAACTTTGATGTCTTTGAGAACAAGTTTGATAGCTCTGAGAAAGACTTTGTTGTCTTAAAGAATACCTTTGTTGTCTTAGAGAATAACTTTGAGGACTTAGAGAATTAATATGTTGAACGAAAGTGAGTTAGAGATTACCTTTGTTAACTCTGAGATTAACATTGATGAACGAGAAAATACTTTTTGATGGCATAGAGAACAAGTTTGATAGCTCTGAGAATAACTTTTATGCCTCTGAGATTAACTTTAATGAACGAAGATGTCTTAGAAAGTTTCTCTGATGAATGAAAGGCTACTTAGAGAATAGCATTTTGATGACTGAGATTAACTTTTTGATGACTCTGAGAATAACTTTGAGGATACGAGTAAATTTTTTGAGTGTTTGAGAGTGTCTTTTGTTATCTCGAAGAGTAACTTTGGTGTTACGGAGAGCACCTTTGACTATTTTTCTTACTTAACAACATATAATTTTTACGAAAGTGCTGAAAAAGTTACATTTGACTATTTTTCTTACTTAGCGGCATATAATTTTAGTTATGAAAGTGTTGAAAAAGTTACATTTGACTATTTTAGTTGAGGTAAGACAAAGAAAAAAATATGACGACAGTGACTATTTTAGTGCTCCACAAAGTATAAATGTCAGTTAAGAATGACGATGATAGATATCTTTGACTATATTTTCTTACTTGACGAAAACATAATTTTAGTTAGGAACAATGATGATGAATATGTCTTTTTCTGTTGATTGATGGATAATTTTAGTTATGATATGACAATGAAACATGAAGAACACGGTTATTTTCTGATGACTAGGGAATAAGTGAAGTTATGAACAGTGTTGGAAAGATTCCTTTGACTATTTTTTGGTTGAATGGATAATAAGTTTAGTTGAGAAAAGAAGAAAGTGACTATGTTTTAGTTGATTGGCGAAAGATTTTTAGTTAAGAAGTTACAAGAAAGGTTTGTCTTTGTAAATTTGGAACTGAATAAAGTGTAGATTTGTTTAAGAACGGGGTTGGTAGAACTATTAAGTTGACTACGAGAATTACTTTGACATAGTTTTGCAAATAAAAACTTGGTGACTAAAATTGTTGAGGGAACTGTAATGCAGTATAATATTATTTGACAAAGAACTAGTTAGTGAATGGAAGAAACAAATTGGTTTAAAGAAACAAAGAACATAAAAAATTGAGGTTAAGTAGGGGAATTAACACAGTGAACATACGGTGAACACTGAAAACATGTAAGAAAAAGTTGATGAATAGAGTGAACATGCAGGGAATATGAACTTATAGAGAATATGAAGACATGATAAGGAACATAGGGAATACAAAGAATGAACACTGAACATGTGAAGAACAAGCTAAGAACATTGAGAACATGAATAATGAGTATAAAAGTTATATAGAGAACATATGATGTACATGAAAACATGACAAAGAACATAGTGAACATATGGGGAAAACGGTTGAAAACAGAAAAAATGAGAAAAACAGGTGAAAAGAATTGATCTGAGCATGCTGTGAACATTTTTAGAACATGGAATGATCACAGAAAACATGGAAAAAATGTGAAGAACACAGCTGAATATAGAGAACATGAATATTGAGTATAAAAGTTATACAGAGAACATATGATGTACATGAAAACATGACAATGAACATAGTGAACATACGGGGAACACAGAAAACATGTAAGAAAAAGTTGATGAATAGAGTGATCATGCAGGGAATAAGAACTTATAGAGAATATGAAGACATGATAAGGAACATAGGGAATACAAAGAATGAACACTGAACATGTGAAGAACAAGCTAAGAACATTGAGAACATGAATATTGAGTATAAAAGTTATACAGAGAACATATGATGTGCATGAAAACATGACAAAGAACATAGTGAACATACGGGAAAAAATGGTAGAAAACAGAAAAAATGAGAAAAACAGGTGAAAAAATTTGAACTGAGCATGCTGTGAACATTTGTAGAACATGGAATGAACACAGAAAACATGGAAAAAATGTGAAGAACACAGGTGAATATAGTGAAAATATGCAAATACAGGGGGACAAGAGCTGGAGCTCAGTAACTGACTTGATCTTATTTACTACGTCTGAAATATGACTGCTTAAAATTTCAGGGGGATTGGACTGCTAGTAGCGAAAATGTGGTCTCTGCCAAAAGGTGGGTCTTCAATTGGAACTCTGATTAATTTTGATCAAGAACTGGACTCTGATGAAATTTGCTCTCAAAGTATACTCTGGCGAATTTCTGTTGATAATTGGATTCAGATGAAATATGAGATTAAAACTGTTTCTGACGAATTTTGCTCTCAAAGTAGACTCTGGCGAATTTCTGTTGATAATTGGACTCTGATGAAATATGAGCTTAAAACTGTCTCTGGCGAATTTTGCTCTCAAAGTAGACTCTGGCGAATTTCTGTTGATAATTGGACTCTGATGAAATATGAGCTTAAAACTGTCTCTGACGAATTTTGCTCTCAAAGTAGACTCTGGCGAATTTCTGTTGATAATTGGACTCTGATGAAATATGAGCTTAAAACTGTCTCTGACGAATTTTGCTCTCAAAGTAGACTCTGGCAAATTTCTGTTGATAATTGGACTCTGATGAAATATGAGCTTAAAACTGTCTCTGACGAATTTTGCTCTCAAAGTAGACTCTGGCAAATTTCTGTTGATAATTGGACTCTGATGAAATATGAGCTTAAAACTGTCTCTGACGAATTTTGCTCTCAAAGTAGACTCTGGCGAATTTCTGTTGATAATTGGACTCTGATGAAATATGAGCTTAAAACTGTCTCTGACTAATTTTGGTCTTTACAGGTGAAATAGCCGTAAATGGATATAAAACTAAATGTTATGGATAAGTTGTCTGTTTTCCTTAACAAAACATCTAAGACAATATTCTCTGAAAAGGGTCCTTTTACAAATTCGGTCATAAACATATAAATAAACTTCTATGATTATTTGAAACTCTGAAAATAGCTGTAAGGAAATAGGAGGAGAGAGAGAGAGAGAGAGAGAGGGACGGTCCAGATATTATTATGGAGAAGATAAGATACGATTACCGAGGTGACCTGAAGGCCGCGTCTGGCTGACGTCTAAAGTAAACACAGGTGAGGCGACAGATTGCTATTTCTTCCATAAGACCTTAACAAACTTCTAAGTCTCGGAAATTATTTTTCTCATAAGAATTCCATACTTCTAAAATCTCGGAAATTTCTCACTCATAAGAAATCCTTAATCCCAAATCTGTGACTCCCCAAATTTGCCTGAAAACCATGGCAGTCCACAGGGGATTTTGGAACCTGAAAACCCTGGCTCCCACAGAGGATTTTTTCCCCTTGGACCTGAAAACCATGGCTCCCACAGAGGATTTTTTCCCCTTGGACCTGAAAACCATGGCTCCCACAGAGGATTTTTTCCCCTTGGACCTGAAAACCATGGCTCCCACAGAGGATTTTTTCCCTTTGGACCTGAAAACCATGGCTCCCACAGAGGATTTTTTCCCTTTGGACCTGAAAACCATGGCTCCCACACGGGATTTTGGAACCTGAAAACCCTGGCTCCCACCGAGGATTTTTTCCCTTTGGACCTGAAAACCCTGGCTCCCACAGAGGATTTTTTCCCTTTGGACCTGAAAACCATGGCTCCCACAGAGGATTTTTTCCCTTTGGACCTGAAAACCATGGCTCCCACAGAGGATTTTTTCCCTTTGGACCTGAAAACCATGGCTCCCACAGAGGATTTTCCCCCCCCCCAAAAAAAATCCCCTGTGAGGCGCCATCCCTACTACTAACGTCCTCCACATCTTAGTATATTATGAGTGTCAGCATCATACCAGATACCTAGAGACTTAGTTAATTTATCTGGAAGATTTTCATATTCGCTTCCATATGTCTCTTGTTGCGCACGTTTGATCCAGTAGAGGATAGGATTGGGAAACTTATGTCGAATTCCTATCTTAGCAAGAAAGTCAAACAGATGTGCAGTCACTCTTAATAACTTACTTAAGTTAGAATAATTGTGAGGATCAATGGCTAAGATTCGTTGAGGTTCTGGTTCTTTCATGGGAGTGGTGATATTGGTCACTATGACTTGTGGCTTTTGTTTGGGCCACTGACCACCAACAAGCCATGAAGGTCCATTGAACCACAGCGAAGACTTGATAAGTTGTTTTATCGTTAACCCTCGAGATAAATAATCTGCAGGATTGTCCTTAGTAGGAACATGTCTGAATTTATATCCAGCAGATAACTCATGAATTTCCCTAACACGATTACTGACGTAGGGAGTCTTGTTGTTGTTGTTTCTTACCCATTGTAAGACTGCCTTGTTGTCTGACCACACGACAATCTCACCAAAGTGGATATTATTGAGTGTCTTTGTCAGGCAATGAGCCAATCTTACTCCCACCAGCAATGCAGTCAACTCCATTTGAGGTAAAGATCTCTTCTTAATGGGAGCAACTCTTGCTTTAGATGTGAGCAAAATTGATTGTGCACTATTAACTAAGTAGGCTACAGCGCCATATGCTTTGCAAGAGGCATCGCAGAAAACGTGCAAATTGGTGGGTAAGTTTGGTCCTGAAGCATTACGAGGAAATTTCAAAACACCTAACTGACTAAAATCCGTTGAGAGTATCTGCCATTTAGCTTGTAACTCACTTGGTAACGGATCATCCCATCCCATATGTTTCTGCCAGCACTCCTGCATTAGGAGTTTGCCCCTTATTAATATAGGACTAAGTAAGCCTAAAGGGTCAAATGGTTGTCTGACAAACGAGAGCAATGTTCTCATGGTAAGGGTTGAGTTATCGGTTTGTACTGACTTGACATTCATCACGTCAGTTTCTGGTGTTCCATTCCACGCCTAGAACCTTTAATTGATTGGGTACCTGATAACCTGGAAATTCTTTCTCGATTACCTGGTTTAGTAATAATTACTCTCATCGAGAGTTAGGTTATGTATGACCTTTTTTGCCTCTCCTTTGAGAAGACTAAGCAGGTATGAGAATTTAGAAACCTTGTCAAGAGACGGTTTCTTATGTATATGAACTTCAAATGAAGTCCAAAAATTATCCCAATTTTCTGTATCTAATCCTGAAAATGTAGGTAAGTCCAAAGTAGGTAAACGAACCTCTGGTAGTTGGTTACTGAATTGAGACCCTGTGTTACTGGTATTGGATTTAGATTGTTTTGCTAATTTAGATAGCATGTAAAGTTTATCTTGAGTCTCATCTTCATACTGGGAGATATCTTCTACAATTTGACTTATCAGGATCCGTTTCTGTGGTATTCAGTAGAGTAAGATAAGACTGACTTGTAGACTTAACTAGATCAAATTTCAGATCAGCTACTCTTACTGATGTCTCTAAGTGATAAGAGGCAATGGGAGTATCTTTAGATAAGCCCTCAGCCTTGTTAATTAATTTGGTCAAATGACCTTTAAGGCCAATATAGGTTCTCCTTAATTGCTCAGGAGTAGCCATGTTGGGCTTGGGTCAAACTTCATGGGATTAGTACATGTATTACTAATGAAGCTTGGGTACTTGTTCATTAGTGGACAAGTAACATTAAATGTAGCCTAATTTAATGTGGCTAATTTATACTCTACCTCACTTGAGGTTAAATGTACCTACCTAACAACAAGTAGCTAGATATTTGTGCATTGTCTGAACTTTACCATTAGTTCTCGTCCTGTTAGTTCTTCTATATCACCATCAGAGGTAATGGGGATCATCCAGCAATACACAAAATAGATACATACAAAATAATGAGTACAAGAGAAATATTATGGAGACACTCCAATCAGAGTTATCGCAAAATTTAATCCCACCCTGTTTAGGGTCAGCACAAATAGTATAATACATACACTACTGACTAGCTTAAATCTAGTCGTGATAATTCCTAACTAAGAACTATAAATTTATTTAGTCTGGGCTTGTACCAAATTCAGCACAATCTCAGCCTAAATTCTACCTAATAAGATTGGTAAAGATTATTGTGGTGCAGTAAGGTGAATATAATTGTGCTGTATTTTTGTTTTTTTTTTTTATGAGGGTGCACTTACACACACAAGTGAAAACAATTATGTACAGTTAAGTTTGGCTTGCCAGCCACAGCCGTTTGTGATAGTTGATGGTGTTGATCAACTTGTCAACCACATGCAACCTAGACTCACCTGACAAGTGTACACCATCTCTGGTCAGGTTTTGTCTATAAGGTCTGGCTGTAAATTGGATATAAGTGGCATCCAATCTCACTCGTTTTTTCAGCCTGAAATTTATGTACTTAGCAGCTCTCTGGTATTATTCTGGTGTTACTCCCCAACGATTATCTTGACTTGGTTGGTGAGGTTCCACTAACGTGAATACTACCGAATTACTGATGAGCTTGAAAGAAGAAATTATGGCTTTAAGGTGCTTGATCACCTCAGCTGGATGACGAGTAGGATGGATGTCATTACCACCTAAGTATATAATGGTTAGATGGTGAGGCCACTCTAACGCAGGTGTTAGTGTGGAATTGTTATAAAAGTTATGAGCTGTTGCTCCTGGTGACCTAAAGATTCTTACTTCTGTATGAGGTATAGGTCTAAGTGTTGTGGGCAATTGACTGTGTCCCACTAGGGCTACCTTATACATGAGGTGAAAGTAGCAATGTATTGGTGTGACTTAGACCAACTTATGTGTTACGCTGTTGGCAGACATAATTAATTAAATGGTTAGTCTTGATTACATCACACAAGGATTAGTTATTAATAATTAGTATTTATAATTATAATTTATGTTTATCCGGTTCGAAGGACCATAATATGGGACATTTGGGGCTTGACTCTATTTATTTAAATATTATTGTAATGAAATTCTATTACGAAGGACCACCCGCTTTTATAGTAAAGAGGGAAACTAAGAAATTGTGATCATTAGAAAATTCCTAGATGAACCAGTAACTATGGATAAAATACTAGAAAATATGACCACTTATATAATTAATGGGCTGTATAATTTAACTGAATCTAAGCCTCAAACACCTACATTGGGGGGGGTATTACTGGAACTTCATATATGTCCAGGAACTAGTGTGTTTCGTGCACCAGTTCATCATGCAATAATCTAATCCTATGACCAATTATAGAATCAATAGAAACAATCACCAATAAGAACATAGATTATGAACATGAGAAATTAATAATTATAATAAACACATGTTAATCCAGAAAACAGTGCTCCGCATGAATAATACTACAGATAATGTAATTTAAAGAATACGGAAAGGGGTCTTAGCTTGAAGACGTTTTCCAAGACATCGATTATGACTCATCCTCGGAATCTCCTGAACTCATCATGGAACACTGGGAGATGATTAACACGGGAAATGACAGCTCGGGGAATTCTTCACACACGCTGCAAATCAAATTATATTCAGTAGCAACATATTAAGCTGCTAGACATCTATGTTCAAGAAATTTAAATTAGAGAATGGAGACTGATAATAACCTGTGGTTTTTTATAGTCGCTCTGTGTGACGACAAGCTACCCCGCTATAACCCCCCTCCAAAATGATGCATCAAATGGGAATAAAGGTACTTAGCTAATAGGGCACTGTGTAAGTTAAGGCTTGCCAAAGTTCGCGTCCTAGGTTCAGGCGTCGTAGTAACGAACACGTGGTGTCGAGCCTTGCCTAGATGTTGACGCGCTTCTCTGGACGGACACGTTGTGCTACACGGAACAAATTAACAGGTTCCTGGCTGAATGTCAAATTAAATCTCTTGACAATTCAACACGACATATAAAGTGACACTGACACCAGCTAAGTTGTTGTCTGCAAAGGTTCTTCACACCTCACAGTGGCGACTTTCGTTTTGAGCTCTTGGTGGCGTCCACCCTGGCCGCTTGGGTAATGGCATCTCTCTCTCGTGGCGTCGCCTCGTGTACTGGCGTCTCCCTTGCCCCGCTCCGCGTCCCGCATTTGATACACAAATTATAAACTACGAATAATATCATTTATCGCAGTTGTGGTTGAAATGCTCGGATAAGGACGGGTTTATTATTCAGAGGAGTTAAATATTATTATTCGCCCGTTTTACAAAGGTAAACAAGCAATTGAGAGGAATTAAAGTCTCTCCAGGGCATTCACGCGTGACGTTAAATTTATTACCAGATAACAGTTATAACTATAAACGCTCTATTTGGCATTAGTTGGGGATCAGTTTATGCTGATCCCCAACTAATGATCTCTTGACATGCCAGAAAATATTCTGAGGAAACTACTCCAAGCTTGTACTAAAGAGGCACCCTTCTTGAGCCCGGATGGGCACATGTATAAGCAAGTAGATGGGGTCGCCATGGGTTCTCCCCTAGGTGTCCTGTTTGCAAACTTCTACATGGGTACCATCGAGAAAAAAGTCTTAGTCGACATGAACTTGAAACCGGCCATATACTGCAGGTATGTTGACGACATTTTTACACAGGTACCTGAT